>NC_090923.1:500613461-500916718 GCF_040938575.1 Ambystoma mexicanum
TCTTCTATGACATTCTATGCCGAAAACAGTACATAAGATTTTGGTTGAAATGTTCCCTGTACATATTTATGAAAACTCTACTCGGCCGCCCCTTTTCGAAGATGTATCACATACCTCTGCATGAACATACTACCTACTCTCGAACACACAACTAGATGGAAGAAATTGCCCAGGGAGAAAATAATGTGTCGTCTTTGGAGCACCCTGTTGGGAACAGAACAGTTGTCATCACTGCAGCTGTGTATTATGTATGGAAGAAAGCCTGTGTGTTAATTACTGACCGTTACATTTCTCTGGACACTTTGATCTTAATTCTTGTGATGTGACTAAAAACCGAAATGTTATTTTTTGTAATTTTAATCTCAATTTTATGATATTAACATTACTCTTTTGCTGCATATTAAAATTATTCATCTATTTTATATATAGTTTTGTCTACATAGAGGTTAATCAATTGTGTATAAGGTTTGTTTTAACCAATAAACACAACAACAATAAATAAGTAGTTTTAGTCTAGAAAAACATCAAATTCAGAGAGAATTTTAGAGCAAATTGTGGACTGAAGCAATGTTATGCTCCAGCTCTGACATTTTTCAATTCTTCTTTAAATGATGTGACGCGATAGCTAGGCGTCTTGGAATTGAATACATGAAATATTGGAGGACATGTTAAAACAATGCATATATTTGCTGATGGTGACATTGCACTTACTCAGGCAAAGTAAACAGCACACTATCACTAAGGGGTTTTGATGACTATTGCAACCAAATACAATTGATACTCACTGGTGAAACAAATATAATGCTATGTGGTTTAGAATTACCTCACATTGTAGCGCAATCTCACAATATGGCTAGAACCGATTGAACAAATAAAACCTTATAAATATATTCATGTAAATCTCCTGCGTACTGCACTCCATTGTTTCCCCGCTAGATTTGCACTTTATGACACATAAAGATATACAAGCAAACAATTTTTACAGTTAGGAACCCCTCCAAACAACTACCGAATTATTAAGAAACTATACAATACTCCTCGCAATTTTGGGACAGAAAATGTGAGTACCATATAAAGGACCCCTTTTCTGTAAAGGTATAGAATGAGAATCATCGAAGCGCAATCTCTTGACACTAAATTTAAGTTGTGGCGATAGTAACACTCAGGAAAAGGGTGCAGCTGTCAATATTAGAGTCCAAAGACAGGCAAGCACACATCTTGCAAGAAGAAGATATGATCAGGGCACGAGTTTATTTATTTATTTATTCTGCATTTGTTTGCACTTATACAGTAAGTCAATTCTGTTTCAAAGCACCCAAACCACGCTCCTTATCTACTTACCACACTTCACAAGGGGGTGCATGTAAAAATACAGATATGTAAGAGATTTGTTGAAAATTATGAAATGATCAATATGTTTCATTATGTTTTGAATAATCCTGAATATTTGGTATTTATAGACATTAAAAACGAAAGAGACCCTTCCTTTTGATTACTGAAAACTTCTCCAAGGGTGCAATTGGACTAAATATCAATATCACATCATAGTCAATGCATACATATCACACATTGTTTATTAATATAAGATAACACATGATTTGTATAGACTGATGGTCATCGACATTCTGACAACTGAGGGGATGGTGTTAAGTCAAAATGGGTTATCTTAGAGAAACTTGATAAGTGCACGTCCTGTTCATGCTGCCATGCATTGTCTGGCACGTCACATCTGTGGTGTCTTTGGAAGCAAATACAGCAGGACACCATTTTGCTGTTACAGACTGATGCGTTGTCTGACAGTTTGATGAATTGAACAGCGTTTTGTAGTGTCAGGTTGAGATGTGAAAAGCTTGAAAAATGCTTGTTGGGCACATACATGGCTGCACAGAAAAGACATCTGGATAACACTGATGCGAACATCAATCTTCACATGTCTGTTACCATGCACGTCGCCTCGATGCCCCAGTTTTCTATATATTCCGAAAACCGCACATTGTCCCCAGCAGTTACAGATTGGAGTAAGGATCTTAAAACATGCTTGTTGTAGACAATTATACGCATGCTCTCATGTAATAGATAAATGGTTTATCAACGGAAAGGTGATGCCATTGCTTGTGCTGACCAAAATATGTTTTGCTGCACGGTCAAACTTTTGGAATGATGGGCTTATTCTTTCTCCTTCATGAAGTATTATTTTTGCTTCCATACTTTTAACAAACCCGTGATTGTCTACAATAAAGAATACATGAAAATGGTACACAAATGTCATCAAGAGATATAGAAGGTCGTTCGACCCTGTATAATGTTTAATATTGTAATACAGAAAATTCTCAGAATTTTAATGTATATTTCAAAAAAGTGCAGAGGATGCACTCTTGTATGTGCGGATGCACTTTTTAAATGTGTGTTACTTTGAGAAATGTGCAGGCGACCATTTTCACCGAGGTGACCGCTTAATTCTATGGCACTGGACAGCAGTACAAATGATGTGCTGGCTATCACCCTTGCATACAGAGTTTAATATCTGACAGGTTCCCATCAACCATATACTTGCAGGGAGTACATTTCACATTGACTGGCCCATCAAGAGACTGTCATCCGGAAATGCGTAAAATGCACCAAGTAAAAACACATTTCTATATTTGAGGAATACAACTGCAAGTGGGATAGCAGGGCTGCTGTAGCACTTAAACATTGTGAAAGTGTCATAAATAAGTCTGTCGTGCTTTACCTGTTTCAAATAGATGGAGGGGAAGGAGTTTTTCTTCTTCACCTTTTGATGTGCATTTCATTTGGGAATTCAATAAGCACTTTGAAATGAGTCGAGAAGCTGCCTTATTTGCACAAACGGGACGTGTACGGGCTTTTGAATGTGCCCAACTATCGTGCACACATTTATGCCCTTTGTGAATTGGGGTGCACATTTGTTTGGCACAAGTGATGAGATATGCTAGAGCCAACTCATTGGGAGAATCAAGCCGAATGCGATCACCTGAAAACTGATACACGGGTTCACATTCACAAAGGTGAGCCATTCAGGAGATACCATAAGCCTCTCGGATCTTCTCCTGCTACTGGAGGGTTTTGGATTGTGCTTCTTTGCCAATTGCTTAGGGATGCATGGGTGATCAACTATTAGCAACCAGTCTGCTTTTTAATGGGGAAAATCTACATGTAAATCAAGTAGAAGTATAGATTGACCATTGAAATCCATTGATGTATTTGGCAGTAGACGACAGCAGTGGCAAGCAATGATATGAACTCATGATTAAAGAATATGTTAGATGGACAGGTGATAATGTTCTCACAAATCCATATGTGCTGCTGGCACATCTGGCAAGCAGTTGATCTTGGTGTTTGGAGTTTCTCTGTCCCGTTCGGGTCCATCTTGGTGGTCCCTGCAAATGAAAGAAAACACTGGTGAGCACTTTTGAATCGTGGAATGATGTGAGAGACAGATTTACTGCAGGACAATACTCTGGCACCACGGGAAGGGGTAAGAAGGATTGAGTCTCCATCAGTTGTTCTCCACCTCAGGGTCAGATCTGGTTCTGGTGTACCTTTTGGCCGACCTCCCCCTCTTGACAAGGCCAAGGAACTGGCCTTGTCAAATTTGTTTACCCACTCATTGTTGAAATTAAGGAGGTACTGTTTTATGTGTTGGTTTGGAAGCCTGAGACCCAGTTTTTAGTATAAGCCTATATAGAAGTGAAACGGCCAAGAAGGCTGAAACCTGTGTCTCTGCAAATGACTGGTGAGGATACTCAAGAATATTTGGAAGTGGCATTCATTCTTTGATTATCACTGAAAGAGCTTGAATTAGGCTCCTTGGGTAGTATGTTTAGCTTCCAAAACCATGATTAGAATGTAGGTGGTGATCATTACCAATGAATCTCCTGTCTCTGAACTTTCTACCAACATCAAGGAGATTTAGCTTCAAAACGGGTGATGCTCAGCTGCTTACCTTCCCCATAATGAGCATGTGTCATCCTCCCAGGTCTACAGCCTAGATCCTAGATCAAGCAGCAACAGTGCCACCCTTTGTCATAATCACCTGTTAGGTAAGAATGGATGTAGTAACAGTGTGAGAGTCTAAACAACACTTATCTGCTTGGTATTAGGTAACCCACCTTTTGGTATAGGTCTTTACTACACGAGTTGGTAGTGTGACTGAGCAGCCAGGACTATCTCAACAGGGGAAATGGGAGCTGTAGAGCTGTAGGAATGAAATTCATAAATACAGGTAACCAAGGAGCACTTACACTCAAGCTTTCTGTTGTTAATATTTATTTATTTAACATCAATATTTAAATAAACATTTGTTAAAAAAAGCAATTCATGTAACAAGGTAAATATACTATAAACATACTTTTCAGAATCAGCACAAGTTAGTGGATACTGTTTAGAGATGTTTCTTACCACGTCCTACACCCTGAGGTGACTTCATTCACAAGGACAGTAATGGCATTTATATATCACACTGAATACACGTTGCAGATTCTGAGGTTGCAGAAATGAATGGTTTAAGGGAGGAAAAAGGTTAAACAGGTTCTCAGTTTAGGTGAGGACACTTAAATCTTCTAATGAGATCTAGACAAGCCTTTCCCAGCAACAACAGTCTAAAACAAGTTACCACCTATGAGGGACAGAAATATCAAAGTCAATGGACTAGAAGAGTCTGCGGGGAGCCAGGACAGCCAAAGTCAATTGGAGCACAGTCTATGGAGCTGAGGCACTTCTTAGATAAAAGTCTTGAACAAAGTTGGAGACTTTGTAGAAATCAATTGTAGGGTCACAAGCTATGAAGCCTCTGAAAAGAAGAGTTGGAATCAGCTGGAAGGTAAGCAAATGCAATACCCAACTATGAAGAACACAGCTAAAAAGACACTGAGGTAAGTACCCCAAGTCTAAACATTACCTCTGGTTTAAAGACGAGTGCTCCAGCTGGATTCTATCCTGTTGCAGCGGTGCAGACACTGGCTTCTTGAGCCTCAGTCGTGGGGACAAGAGGGAGGATGTCTGGATGGCTCCTTCAGCAGAAATTTGGAGGTCGTCGGCAGCTACAGGCTCTTTTCGCATCATCGGCACTTTGCGGTTTCAGCGATCAGTAAAGTACACTATTGTGGGTCTTGGATATCGCTTGGGGTTCCTTCACTCCTTGGGTCCTGCACTCTGGTGAGGGGACTCGAGCTTGGGTCCTCCAGCTTCTGGAGGGTCCTTAAGAGACTCTTGGAGCTTCTGGCCAGATTTCAGACATTGCACTCGACCATGGATTTCTCGACCCCTGGCACTCGGTTCTTGCAGCAGTGAAGAAGTGCAGCCAGTCAGGGAAGATGGTCCAGTGGAGTTCGTCTCGGGGTTAGTTGGTACCACTAACCCAAGGAAGAAGTCATTGCTTCTGGAGGTTCTATGTCGAAGTGAAAAAGGAGTTCTAGCACAGCAGAAGGGCTTCACCAGGCAATTCAAAGTTCCACGAGGATGCAGCAAGCTTCGTTTACAGTTTCTTCATCGGGTGTTTCTCCCAGTGGTCGACTCTGACTCCCAAAACCCTCGACTTTTAGGCAGGTTTCTCCCATTCATGCACAGCCTAGGCTGTCAATCAAACAGCAGAGTGACTGTCCTGAAAGCCTTCAGGCACTCCTAGTGACAAAGGACAGGGGAGTTTCGGGAACCTCCTTCACGTCCTGCCTTTCCAGATACACTGGAGCCAATTGCGGGCTTCTGGGCTGAAACCCACCAAAGGCAAAATGAACAAAGGGCTCAAAACTGGCTCAACAAACATAGTAAAATCCAAGAAAGACTTCACAAACAGAAAATGGTAAAAAAAGAAGACCGGGCAATTTTGACATGGGCGCTATACTGCAGCGGAGGGTTCAGCCTGCGGTAGAAAAGCACAATGTTAGACAAAATGAACCACTACCACTAGTCATTTAAAGTAGTGAAGGTAACATAAAAATGTCACATGCGAGTGCAGGATAAGGGTATACTAGGTAACCTCCCAGCACTCCACATAAGATGGCATGTGCAGGACCTACAAAGAGAAAAGGTAAGTAAAGTTAATTTCACTTTACTATTATTGGGAGCAGTAGTTCACACAAGAAAATGTATTTAAACCTTATGAGAAATCTAAAGGATTTTTCTTTGACCTGCACTGAAGGTTCTGTGTGTCACCATACAAAATGTAGATTCCTATGTAGTTTGTCAGACTCCAAAAACAGAGGAAACACATAAACCCAATCAGGTCTATACACGTGGGAGAGTGAGAAAAAGGTCTCACTCAGTCCAGGGTTAAAATTAAAAGTCCTACAGTCCAGCAAAAGAGCTGGGGGCCTATAAGGTTGAAAGGAATTAGCACAGAAATGAGAAGTGTCCCTAACATCACCAGCTTCATCTGTCTTGGGAATCTTACTTGGTGGTGTGAGGTTCTTTTTCCATGTAGGTAATTGAAGCAACACCAGATGTCTGTTGCTGCTGATGGGGGGGGTCCATGACTGCCCCCTCCAAATCTATCTGATTATTGGCCTTCATAGCACTGCCTGTGTTGTTTCTTCTTTGGTGCTGACATTATCAGGTTCTGTAGATCTGCTAAAACTAGTAGTTCATTCTACCTATGTGAATTGTTGTCCAAATGTCAATGGGTGAAGATTCAGATGGTGTGTATTCTAGCCCTGATTCTAAATACTGATGGCATAGGTTTACTTTGGAAATGAGAATATCTGCCATTGCAGTAGTCATAACTCGAACAGGGATATATGATCCACATGACATCAAGTGACCTGTGATACTCTCAATGTATCCAGGATTATTGCCACACCACTCCTAGTTTTCAGCGTGTGATTATGCTCTGTCTACCACTCGTTCTGTACGTGACAGGTAATAATACTGTGATGTTAGTACAGTGCTGGTTATGATGATGCATATTATCAGGCCAGGCAAAATAGATACAATATTCAAGTGTTAGACACATTGCTAACTAAAAATATTCTGGAACAAAGCAATGCTTGAAATCCAGAAAATATAAGTTCATGAACTGCTATGTAAAGATATTTTGAAGAGAAACACTGCAACTCTGACAGGGTCCTATAAATGCCACAGTGGGGAGACTAATATTTGGATAAGTCCATGCTGTTGAATTTTCTTAAATGCTAATCAGAGATCACTGGTGTGGGGATGGGCCTTTAATCACCTTAACCCAGAACAGGCCCACCACTTAAGACACAAGTACACAGTTGTACAAAAAGCAAGTTTATTGTACATAGGTCTGGGGAGTGGTTAAATGGTGTTGCAGGACCAAACTAACCCAAGTCTCAACAATACAACATCAGTTGGCATCTTATATACATTTTGCAACACTTTAAAACATTCCCAGATACTTTATTATAATCCACTCTCACTATATGATTGGACAAAACCTCTTCAAAGAAAGCACATCTTTTCCAAATTCTTCCATTTTCATTGGCCAATCTTATCTTGATTATCATCTTCAGATCATATTCAAAACACACCTCTTCTTGGGATTCATCCATAGTAGGTCATCACGTCAGTAGATGGTTAAATATTGGTATTGAAAACATACTTCATTGCCAGAAATAACTGGCCAAAGGCCTTTAACTTTAAGTGCAAATGCACATGGTCCGCTTACGTATTTTAGCAAATAGAGGAAGGTCTGCATAAATAGGATCTTCCTTAAACTGCTGATTGCGATTCCAATTCAACAGACTCCTGGCACCTCTAAAAGATCTTCTAATTTATGCGGCCATACACAGGGCCTCATTACACGGACGGCGGTGGACCAAGGTGCTATTAGCTATTAGCACCTTGGTCCATGCCGTAAAATACCGGCACCGCCTTGGTGGAAAGGGGAATTACCGCCCTATTCCAAGGTTGGTGTGGCGGTAATTCCCCCTTCCCACATTGCCCTTCCCCATTCCCATTTTTGCCCCATAGGGCATAATGGGAATGGGGAAGGTGCTAATTATGGCACCGCAAATTGCGGTACCGTAATTAGCTCCATGGTCCCTTTGCGGGTTGGTTTTTAACGCCTGCAAAAAGCAGGCGTTAAATTCTCCAACCCGCAAAGGGACCTCGTAGTAAGGCGTTAAGGGTTTACCGGTACCAGTAAAATACCAGTGCCAGTAAACCCTTACCGCCTACTGTGTAATGAGGCCCACAGTCTCTGATGACTTGGAAAAACACTTAACCATTGGATACCTTAGCCTATGGCCTCATGTTCATTAACACCAAACAAATGACTAACCCCCTCTTAAGATTTTAATACAGAGGGTGAGATAACATTTGTTCCCCAGCAGGACTGTAAATCTTGTCCTGTTCATACACTGACTCTCTTACTAGTTGGCTCATTCTTCTTTCCATCAAGAATGTCCCTGCTACTTAGAATTCATCTGCAACAGCTAACTTTGGGGAAAAGCACACCATTGTGTGGAATGTTTTCGTGTTGCATTTGCAGTTTTAATATTGTATCTTTCTACATGCGTGAAGATCTAATATGGATACATTCTAAACAATTATAACACTAACATTACCATATCCCATCCACAATTAACTCATTCAATTCATATGGATTTGCAAAACTGCCCCAGTTTACTGCCACAGCCCCGTCATCAATATGGTGTGCGCAACATAAATCCCTCCCGAAAATGGGGCCCTCCTTGACCTCCCTGACATTAGGAATGTCTATCTTTTGTCTGAAGTCTTCCCCATCTCTATGCGTATGCAGCTTTCACAGCTCACCGCCACATTGCAAAACTGCCAAATGGCTTGGAGTTGCAGTATTATTTATTTATTTTATTTTAATGTGATACAGTTTTTTAAACAAAAACTTTACACATAAATCAAAAAATAAATTCTTATTACAATAATGTAAAACAACAACTTAGAAAAGAACAACCAATTATAGAATGTGGAACTAAAAGAAGAAATATATTTAAAAATATTCACTTGCATTTCATTGTTACAAATTTCATGGGTCACAAGCACCTTTAAGTTTTCACATAACTTCGTATGACAACTCATTTCCTACTGTTATTTACCGGGAGGTTGGCCTGTCCACCTGTTTCAGATTTCAAGTTTTAAATTTCAAGTTTTCCCTTAACCATATACCATACTCTATATAGAGCCAAATGTAGACTAGGATTCAAAGTATTGATACATATATTCCAGAAGTCTTTAGATTTGATATGGTCAAGATTATGTACATATCTATTGTAGTGTTTTATATAAATTAAGCTTAGTCTAGGACATAATGTGAGGAAATGTCTCGCAGTTTCAAGTGAGGATTTGTTCTTACATATCCTACAGAAACGCTCAATTTTGGGGATGGCCCGTTGTGGGCCCAACACCGTTAGAGTAGGGAGATGGTTGATACGTAGAAGTAATAGAAAACGTCTCAGATTATTCGAAGGGCAAAGGTTTAAATATCTTTGTGCCCTTCTAAAAGTGTATAATACATGAGATGTTGCAGTATTAAAGTGCCACTAAAGAAGCATGTGCCTTGACACTCACATCCTTTGAGAGTCTAGGGAAAGTCATCTAGTTGGTAAAAAATGAAAATAACTTAATACAAATTATGTATTAACACCTCTGCTTTACCCTTAGGCAAAATTATGTACGAGATACAATGACTGTTATGTTCATATAGCATTACAGATTGGGTGAAGCCCATTATCATGGAATAATGACATGCTCCCAAGTTATGACCTGAGGCAAAGCTGAGGGCCATACGTTGGTGAAGGATCATTATTCCAAATTATAATGGCCCCTCCCAAGGACTCTATGACAATTACTTCATAGAGGTGATATAAATATAGGTTCTGGATACATGGTGGCGAAGTATTAAACATTAGCTCAATAGTGATCAAAGTAAATACACAAAAAGTGTTAATAAATTAAATGGGGTTTTATTTTGTGATGTTTAAATAGCAAGGTAGTCTTAAAAATGTAAGCATTTTAATCTTACATCTGGTTGAACTGGTCTAGTTTTAGCATGAGCTTGTATTATGTGTAAAAGTTAACGGTTTCTTGACTGAATTTGGTGCATTAAATGTGATGCTGTCTGTCAAGTGGAAGGTGAAATGGGGCTTTCAACCCCTCGCCAACCCTTCTTCCTAAGATGCTACTGTTTCCCATGTTGCACTGCTGCGCCGAAGCGAGGAGCGCACAGGGGGTTTAGTACACCACCCCAGAGTTGGCAGAAATGGATGTCAAGGTGCACGCGGAGAGCGCGTGTGTTGAGATTTCAGCGACAAACAGCTTAGAGTACATTCAAAGAGCACGCGGAAAGTGCGTGTGATTAGACTTGTGAAGGAACAGCTGGGAAGTTGCTCCAGGGTGCACGCGGAGGACCATGCGCCTTCATTAACGCCGGCTCCATCTGCGGACATGCCCCCCATATCCATGACCTCATACTCTATAACATTCCTGACCTCCTATCTATAACAGAGACCTGGCTTCATGAGACAGCTGCTTGACTGGATCATATTCACTAATGCACCCATCCAAGTCACCTCCATTGACCCTTTCCCCTCATCAGACCACTCCCTTATCTGCTTCATCCTGACCCTCAGAGCCTCGCCCTCTGAAAGCAGGAACCCTCCCACCTATCACTGCCATACACATCCACAAACTGACCAAAGAGCTACTGGAACCCACCATCCGTGACTTCCTTGAGATGTGCCCAGTTAGAGCCGACCTCGAAACCATTCTCATCTCCTACAACACTGCACTCCTCAGTGTCCTTGACCTACACACACCCCTAAAAACTACCACTCGCAAACAAATCCACCATCACAAATTGTTCACAGAGGACCTAATAGCCCCGTGCATATCTAAACGTCCCCTTGAACACCTCTGGAGGAAGAACCCTTTGCCCAGTATTAAGGACGCCTTTAATTCATGTGCCAGCACATACAAAATAAAAATCCTAACCACTAAAGCCAGAATTTAAAATTAAAGAATTAATTAAGCCAGCTCAAACACTAAAGAGCTCTTTAAAATTTTGAAGGAGCTTGAAAATCCTCCTCCGTGTTATAGCTTCCCAAAAGACAAAACCTGGTGCTAGCTCATACAATTAGCCCTAGCCAACAAAATCCAGAACCTTAGAGACAAAACCATGCTCAGAAAATCCCTTCTCTCCTCCCCTGATCTGCACCCCCCTGAGTCCACCCCATTGTCTGCTCTTATGACCCCCAATTTTCATTTCACCCCGTCACCCCTTCTGCAATTGGCGTGCAGAGCTTGGAGCACTACAGCGTCCTGGAACCTTCTATATGTTACAGCAAGTCTGGAGGACCTATTAGAGGGGAGCACTGTTCCCCAAAAGGGATAGAACGTCCCTTATAGCATGTGTGGTGCCATTAAACAGACTGCACCTAAAGCCGGAAACTAGAGCATGGGTTCTCACAAACTTTGCTAGGAATAATCCGGTAAGAAGGGTTATTGTGCTACTCTTCCTACTTAGGTTGCATAATGTCACCTGAAACGTGAACTCAAAAAGGAAGCATTCACTGTGTCTCTTTCTCCTTTAATGAAACTAACAGAGAAACAGGGAATTGCACTTTCCAAAAGCTCTTTACCCCTAAGGAAGCAGTGACAGCTAAAAGGAGAGCCGGCTAGACCCTCTCTTCTCCTGAGGATGACATGGACGATACAAATAATAGCACCAAACCCCAACTAGATGCAGAGCTTCGGGATCATATTAAGAGACATATATGAAGATAAGAACCCAAGGAGTTAGGGGAGAAAGTAAGGCAGAATCTGAAACAAGTAAAAACTTCCTGCCATTGATCCAGAAGTAGGTGGGCAAGTATACAATGTACCTCAACAGCTCCATCTGATTGATCCAATCAAAGATGTCATCTAACAGTATTATCAGGATTTAGATATAACTAGCTGATAAACATGGCATTGCCCTGGATTTATTCCCACATAGGTACAGGCAACTGTGCAAAATGTGGTGCAGACTGATGAAACAGCATACACATTTATCTCACTAAAGTAACTGACATACCTAATCAGTTTTGAGTAGTTTAGTTTACCAAATGTGCAGTGTTCCTGTATGCTTTTCAAATGAATAGGAAACTTTTTCTGTAATGTTCTGTAATATTACAAATTGCACTGGAACGGAGTGAAAACCAAATATACATCATTTGCAAAAAACAACAGGCATGTGTCGAGCATAAAGTTCTTTGTGATGCATATAATGGACCGTCTTCTGGTAAAAAAAGACAGGACCTGTAGGAAGCTTTAAGCAGGCAATATCTAATTCAGGGGAATTTTCCACCCATCCCAAACTTCATATGCACAGTTCTCCTTTATTTAATAAAGTTATTTTTGTGAATCTGGGACCCCCAATTTAATAGAGTTAATTCATTACAGCTGCCCTCCCTTTTTGGACAAGAAACACATAGGGTTGCACAGAAGGTATATTTATTACCATAGTAAAATAATGGAATTAGATTAAAGATAAACACATTGTTTCATAGACCAATGATGAGAAATAATCAACACAATAGTCACTTCAATTTTCAATGCTACAGTTATAGAAATAGAGACTAAGGGCCTGATTCAGAGAGTGTTTTCCTATGTGATTGCATCATTATAAAATGTATCTGTGAATCAGACCCTTAGTAACACAAACATCACTATATGCTTTTAATTCGCCCTAAGCATGCATGCACCATGGATTAGATGCATGAAAGCCCAGCAGGAATCTTTTATTTGTGAAAACAACAAATTAGTTAAAATAACCCTCCCTTTATTATTCTCTCTACTTCCCCTTCATTCAAAATACCACTCCCTTTACTCGATGGACAGGTCAGAATGTTCAACATTATCTTAAATTCAATTAAAACAAACTACTGAACCTTCGTGTATGTGAATGGCTTGTAGAAATGAAAAAAGTATGTTCAGCAACATGTTGGAAACATTCCTGTAATTGATGTTTCTGTTCAGGTACTATGTCAAATGTACCTTTCTCCCTTTCAATGGGCAAAATGAACAGCATAAAATATTGACAGTGAACATTCACTCTCTCCCATTTGTCTTAAAAACGCTGCATTAATATAATATTCTGCTTGTTTATATACCTGGGAATTGCTTAAATGATCTTCTTTTTCTAGGTATCCACAGAGTAAGATAAACCCCTGTTTATAGTTATTTTGTGCTAGACATCATTACTAGAGAAAAGGGTCAGGTGAATCTCGCTGTATACACACCATGGGACCTAATCTATAAAATATAACTTTTTCCATAAGCATATACACTGCCAAAATGCTCCCTAACTTCTCTGGATGCACAATCAATTTATAAATGCCCACCCCTCAGCACTAGTAAAGAACAGGGGCAGGATTTAATCTAATTCCCTTTTTAGGATCTAATCACTCAAGATTTATTCTTTTTTAGATACTACTCACACCAGGATTTCTTTTGGTTGAATCATAGACAGGTAGCATTTTTGTCTTCAACCTTATTGTTTTCCTGTCCTATGCATGTATTAGGTCTATGCCATTTTATGTATGTTCAATATTATGACTATGTTTGTAATATGATGTCAACATATATATATATATATATATATATATATATATATATATATATATATATATCTATATATATATATATATATATCTTTTCCACTTACTCATTAGTAAAGGCACTCAAATGTCAATGGTTATTGGAGTCTTCACATTTTCGAGTATGCCCTGATCATTTTTGCATATAGTATCTATTGTTATACCTGGTCAGATCAGGGAATTGCCAGGAGTCCGTTATTGTAGACCTTTCCATTCAATCATTTCTAGAACTCTAATTTGATTACTGACATGTTAATTTTCCTTTGTATTCCTTTCCTTTTATTGTTCTTCAGGTTTCATTCTTCACCATTCTCTTCAGCTCTGGCTTCTGATGGCTCCTCAATCATTCTCATAGCTGATCGAGCCTGACAACTTTTCAATTGATTGATATGGACCCATTTTTCGTCAACCACATCTCCTTTTGGGATTCAGATCTTATAGGCAATAAGGGAAAGCTTTTCTAAGATCTCAAAATAACCTTGCCAAGAAAGTAAAAACGTCCCCTCCTTGACTTGGTTGCTTTGAAAATTGAAATTGTAAAAAATACACCCTGTCACCTACCTCATACCCCCGCTTTGTTGTCTTAAGGTTACAGTAAGACCTCATTCCTTCAGCAGACTTCAGCAAAAGCATGCTGTAGGTGCTTTCTCAAGTTCTCAGTGTATTCATGAGTAGTTGAGACACTAACCAATGTCTGCTCCTGAGTTTGGTAAGCAGATGTTGAGGTGATACCATTATTTGTCCAGTCATCAATTCAAATGGAGACATCTTGGTGGCAGAAGAAAGTTTAGAACAAAGGACCATCAGGAAAAGTGGCAATCGGATGTCCCAACTTGGTTCCGAATCAACCACAAACATCTTCAAGATACTCACAATTGTTTCACTTTATCTCTCCATACCACGCTCGATGCTGGGTGTTAGGCAATGTGGACTTTTTCAATAAAAGGCCAAATCAATAAAAGATGTGGTTAGTCATCAAAGTGGTGGCTGTCTCTGCCTTACAGTATGGGGCAGGAAGGCACTCTCTCCACTTTGTGTAGAGGCATGTTGCCTTATCATATATTTGTTTCATCTGGAAGAATGTGTTACTGTTCCAATGACGTATACTTGAAAATCAGACCATGGTAAAATAATTTTTCTGTTCTGAAAAGGAGCTCTGTTCATGGGAGAACTTAGTTGGTACTGAGCACACACTAGGCATCCCTTTAAAAAGATATTGAGATCCTGACCCATGTGTGGCCAGTAAGCAACTTCTCTCAGTATCTCAAGGGTCTTTTGAAATACCTTATGACTGGCTGTGGCCGCGTCATGGACATGGTTCAGCTTCAGACTTTGGAAGGATGTAGAGACCCCCCACTGGTCATACCCAGATTGGAGTTTTCTGACCAACATTCCATCTTGAATTTTGAACATATTCTGAAATTTCATCAGAACACAAAGATCTTCCTTTCCTTTTCAGTCTGATTCTGCCAGAGGAAATCAAGTATTTATCGAATTTCAGATTATTAGGATTCTCTTTTTTGTGCAATGATTAAATCTGCATCAGGAGCATCTATACTCCACTGAGCAGCTGTAAATTCACTGTCAGTGCAATTTTGTGATCTGGTAAATTCTGTGATCTGGATCTTTCCCAGGAGGAGTTCCATATCTTTGAAATCCCCCTGCTCAGCTCCTGTTTTGGTCACTTGATCAGCCAAGTCATTTCCAGTCTTATCAGGACCCTCTATCTTGGAATGACCTTTGATCTTCTTCCAATAGATGGCCATTTCATTAGACGTTACCATATCATCAATCATCTGGATCAACCTATCATGTTTTAATGGTTTATTATGTGTACAAAGCATGCCTCTGTTTTTCCATTTTATCAGGTTTTCCACAAACCCATTTTGCACATACTCAGAATCAGTGATAAATAATCCATTCTGTGAGTTGGTGGTTTATAGCAGTGAGGACAGCTTGACAAATTGCCATCAGCTCTGTCACCTGACTACTTCTGGCACCTATTTTATAACCAGATGAGGGTTCTGGAAGATAATTTACCCAAGCGTTCCCAATGCCAGCAACCAATTAATGCTTCCCATTTTTATGCTAGGAGCATCATTCCACATAAACTGTTTGTATCCCCTAACAAGTGTTTTCTTCATATAGCTTGTAGGCCTCCATATCAAGATCAATGATTAAACTTTCATTCTTTAAACAGTATTCTTCACAACAATCATGCAACTCTGCCAATTCTTGAGCTAGAGGGCTCTTTTTATTTTTGCTGTACATGAGCTCCATAGGAAAGACCTGCATTGACAGAATCCAAGAAGTGATTCTTGAATTAGAGACATTCCCAGCCCGTATTGTATTACTTAGTAGATATTGTAACGGTTGGTGGGAGGTCTCTACTATAATGTGCTCCCGCTGAATAAAAGAGTGGGAGTTGTCAATGCCCACACCATTGCCAGACATGTTTTCTTTGCAATCATTGCATTTTTACAGAGTAGGATAATGTTTTGCTCACATAGGAGATTACCTTGTTGACTTTGTCATGGTTTTATTATAACACTGCTGTCAAGCAGGTATCTGAGAAATTATTCTCTAAGAAAAACTTGTTATTTAGAATTGGGTAAACAGAGCAAGTACTTTGTGACCCACTTCTTTTCAATTGCTTCCCTGTCTTGGATTGTGATTGACCCCACTGCCATTTTACCCATCCTTCAATTAATGGATCAAAGGTTGAGTGATCTCTGCATAATCCTCAATTCATGTTCAACTACAATTAGTCAGTCCATGGAGGTTTTGCAGAATTACCTGGTTCTTTAATTTGAGTAAGGCCTTTACCTTCTTTTTGGGGGGAATTAGTCCCTTTGCTGTTGTGAGTTCATGTCCTAGAAAGTTCACTCTGGTTTTGAACAATTGTGCATTCTGAAAGGACATTTTTTTTTTCACCAGTGTTTTGCAACTGAGTAAGAACATGTCTGATTTCCGCAAGCGGTGCTACCCCAGTTGAGCTTTTTTTTTATCAACAGATCATACACGTAGGGCAAAATTCTTCTTTCTCATGGATCAGATCAGGCACGGATTTGTAAAGAAAAATGTTTAACTCATTTATTGAATTGATGTACCTGAAGGCAGTACGGGTCCAAGTATATTGTTACCCTCCGTAAGTAAAGGCAAGCTTACATTGATCTTCCCTAGTCACAGGTACTGTCCAATAACCGTTTGTCAAGTTGGCTGAGTACACTTTTGATCCTTGGATCTATCCCAGTCCTTGGTCGATATAGGGAAGTGGTGACCCTGACATGTGGAATGGTTTATTCAACTGCCTCAGGTCAGCACAAAGTCAACATTGTCCAATGGGTTTTAGGATCCCAGTATCGGATTGTTAAAGGTACTGTGGTTAGGATGAATTATGCCAATGGAAAATAGGTTTCTGATAATCTCTGTGTGTGATTCCATGGATGTGAGTGGCAACTGGTATTGTCTTACAAACATGGGCGCCATTTCAGGGTCAGTTGGTATGGTCTTAGAATAGATAGTTGTATGCCCACAATCATAGGAGTCTGCTGAGAAGATACCCAGTAAATCCAGAAATAACTGTCCCAGTTTTTGTAGCAGTTCATCGGTTTCACAGGCATCTTTCTAAATCTGCCTGCCTCTTCTCTTTGCCCTCTAAAACTAATCCAGAACAAGACTGCAATACTTGTCCTTGGCCTCAAGCCCAGGAATCGTATCTCTGCAGCCCTGAAATCTCTCCACTGGGTCCCTGTGGCTGCAAGGGTCAAGTTCAAGACCCTCTGCATCGTCCACAAGGCTTTCTGGGGCTGGGGACCACACTACATCCAACATTCTCTTCCTAAGCATCTTCCTTCTCGAAGCCGCTGCTCATACACCTCCAACTCTCTGAGGATCAGATGGTTCTCCAGGCAGAGAGTTGAAAGTAGATCTATGTCCTTGGCTGGGGCCTCCCTCTGAAACAGCCTCCCTGCCTCTCTCAAACTTGAGCAGAACCACCTAAGGTTCCAGAAGCAACTCAAGACATTCCTTTTTGCTTCCACCTCCTCTCTCCCTTTGCCTTGCTGATGCTCCTGTCTTCTGTTCAAACTGGTTATCTGGCCACCCACTGAATTTACAGGGCCATGCTCCTGCACAACTAGTTACCCCTGCCCTGCCTCCAGCCTCCCAACCACTTAGGAACTGTACAAGCAACCCTACAGTACCCTGAATCCCTGCACTCATGATCCACTTCCCTGGCAGCACTTATGCAATACATTGCACTCTCCGCTCCCCCTCCGGGCACTTATGCCCCCCCTCAATTGCGTAATCTGAATTTATTTATTTATTTGTGTTTAGATTTATAAAGCGCCCAGCGGCCCAGAGGCATCATGGCGCTGTTACAGGATATTCACTTGATCACATAGTACAGATAATTCAAACAGGCAGTGGTACAGGTAATAACAAGACATTGTTGAGAGGTGTTCCGAGGTTACAGAGGAACGGTGTTGGAGGCATTACATTTGTCAGATAGTCTAGTTCAATAGATTAGTTTTTAGCACTTTCCTGAAAGTTGGAAGGGATTGTTCATTTCTTAGGCTAAGTGGGAGCGCATTCAGTGCTAGGACTTCAAAACTTGTGCCGCCAGCTTTAGCCCTGTTGAAGGCTGGGACGAGAGCAGGTGAGCTTAATGGTCACATTTTGGTCTGTGTTCCAGGCCCTGGTGAATTCTTTCTGCTAGGTATGCTGGGGCAGTCTGTGCAATGCATCTGTGGTTGATCGTGAGGGCCTTAAATGTAATGCGTTCATTAATAGGGAGCCAGTGGGCGTCTTTTCTTGCATGTCTGATGAGCTCTCTCCTTGGGATACTTAGGGCGGCTCTAATGGCACTGTTCTGTGCCATTTTGTAGTCAATGTTATCTGCAGAAGTGCCTAGGAGTAGGATGTTACAAAAAGTCAAGTTTTGCACCAATTGTGGCTCTGGCTATGTTAAGGCAGTTATTTGGTGAAAGATGCAGCTTTATTGCATTTATGATTTTAGTGGTGAGTGCGGCTGAGGATGAGATAGCACTGACTTGTCTGTCCATTGACAGGGTGGAGTCCAGATAAACACCAAGAGTTTTCACAGCAGTGACATGACACAAGGCCTAATAAGATCATTGTTTTTGTCCTCCTTTTGCCTTCCCTTCCTTGTTTTGACGCGCCTAGAAACACTTGTGTACAGCTACGTTATAAATTACTTATCATATCATATCGGACAGACTGATCTGTTCTTTGACCATCTGCCGAAAACCCAGAAACATCTCTGGTGTCATTATATTCAGGTAGTACAGCTCAGTGGCAACATGCTTGATTTGGAAACAAGACAACGCAGAGCAACACAGGTTCAAATCCCGGGTACGTGCTTAGAGACCTCTTCGGTATTAAGCGTGTTATGAATAAACAATTATAATTATAAGAAGTATCCTCCAGTTGGATGGAGAGATCTATTTCCATGGTATTTACCTGGACATGACGTTCGATGGATTCCAGACAGTTATCATGAACTGAAATACTATCTAGTCTTCCAAGATGTCACAGGTAACATCTTCTACCCAGTAAGGGCATGAAGAATACACCAAGAATGTATCGCCCAGGTCGGTTGTTGATCTTTTCAGGTTGGACATTGTCTGTTTTATCATAAACATTTTCAGGATTTGGAGCTATAATTTAATTTTCTGAGTCAATAGAATAATATTGAGAATTGACTAATAGAAGTGTATGCGCCCAAAGTAATACTTTGAGGTTTGCTGTTATCCACGAAGATTCAAATGGTTTTGTAATGTAGTTGAACTAAGGGTGTTTGAAGGGAGAAATCATTGTTATTGTAGGGTATAGGGTATAACTCAAGTTTAACTATTATATTGTATAAATCAAGTTTTTAACTGCTTCCTGATTTTTCAGGGTTTGTCTTCTTTTTATTTTTATTGGTACTGTGAATAGTTGCACCTGTCCTGGGATCGTAATTTCTCCTTTTGCTTGAACTTAGCGCAAGGCAACAATTGAGCAGACCGAAATGCTTTACATACACTTCTGAAATGTTCCCTAACTTTGTGTGACGCACAATCAATTTATATATTCCCAACCCTCAGTACTAACAGAGAAAAGCACCAGGATTTCATCTAATTCCCTTGTTAGAATCTCTCCCTTCAAGATAAGTTGTCTTTTAAATAATACTCACATCAGGATTTATTTTGGCTGAATAACAGACCGGTGGGCACCCACTGCTTCAATACTCCCCTACTAAGAAAAGGAGGGCATCAGGCAGTAAAGTAGGATCCGCTTTTCTCCACTGCCTGTCTGCTTTCTCTTTCCTTGAAGAAGGTCTGGGACTTTCAATCCTTCTATGGCCTCAGTTTTTAAGGGATGTGATGGTAATTGTAAATAGGTCCAAAAAGAAAGAAATCTATACCCTACCCCTTTGGGTTGTTATCAATTCTTCTTTCTCTCCATCAGTCAGTGAGTGAGCGATTGAGTCTCTCAGTAAGTGTCCATGAATGACTCTCCCAGTGCATGTCTGTGTTTGACCTTTTATAGAACAGAAAACCCCACCTTTTGACGTGTGTATGTTTTCCTAGTCTAATTGATCAATGTATATGATTGTCCAATGTTTCAAAAGCGACATCACAGTTGACATACCCCTTCACAGACATTAGGCACATTAATGAAAAGGGCAGTCTGATGGCAGTAACTTGTAAACCCATTTTCCCTCCCATTTAAAGTGATGTCATCTCAGGGATTTCTCACATTAAATATGGCCACATTCTAATCACATATGACCACTTTACTAATAGGCTCATCAGATTTCTCTCCCTGGCAAAAACAACTGGTCCATATGGCTTCTATTCAAATTATTTTCCATCTCTATATAACAGGTTTGTCCCTGTGGATGCTAGTAGATATCAAACACTAGCGTAAACCCATTCTTTGTAAGAAAATGTAAATTTGCCAAATTTGCATATTAAAGCAACATTAAAAAATTATCAGCTGCTGTTTGTGACACCTAAACAACTTCTCTAAGAGGTTGTGTTCTAGAGAGACAAGTGTAAACAATTCAACGTACATTTAAAGGAATTGTTCCTTCACATGAAAAAATGGCATTACAATTACATTTCTTCTTTCTCAAAACAAAGACTATAAAAATGGTAATTTTCTATTGAGTCAGGGCTAGACATCGGCTCTTGTTGACTCAGACCTGGCTCATATGGTGTAGATGCCTAAGGGCTTGGTTGATGAAAACAGCCTTTGTAACTTGCTTATCTGTGGTTTTATGGTGCTACTTCTGTCTCCTCTTGAGAAGTTTCCAGGCATGCAGTCCTGTCAAGTGTTAAACTATTTCATACAGGAAGGCCTGCAAAATGATATTAATAGATTTTTACTAAGCAGGACCGTGGATTCATCTGAATTAAAATCATATTTTTAAACTTTGCCCTCTAACATATAAAGATCATAAGTAATAAAACTCCAGAATTACACTGTATAGCGCAGTCTAGTTGCAGTGCCTGCTTGAAGGAGGATCCTTATCTGCAGTGGGCATCTTCAAAGAGTTTATTAGCTTGGGAAAATAAGGTATCTGTCCTCTCATCCTGTATGCTGTGGGTTGGGATCTTTGTGAGTTGAAAGGATTTCCTTGTCAGAATTCAGTGCTTGGTCTGTTTTTTTTTTTTTTTTTTTAAATATATTTTTATTTTATCTCAACCAAACAACATTACAACGAAACATAAATAAAACACCTCAAACAACAAAAACCAAACAAACAAAAAAATAAGGCACTGCAATCCCCATCCCTCCCCCCTATGAGCCTGTAGAGTGTCCGCCATCAGTGTCCGTTCCATGCGGTGGGGCCTCATCGCTCTCAAGTCCAGCCAAGGCCGACCCCATACCAAACAGCTCAGCTAACAATAACTTCCATGCCGTGAGAGAGCCTGTTTCTTCCTCCTCCCCTGCCATACTGCCATCCTGCCACGCTGCCGTTTTGGCATCAGCCCATTTCTGGAGATCTCGCCACCAGACCTCCACTCGCGGCTTATGACATTTCTTCCACCCCATGGCTATCCTACGTTTGGCAAGCACATAGGCCAGATCCTTAAGTTTCTCAACATGTCGAAGCTTACGCGCCCTGGGATACCCTCCCAGCAGACAGGCCGAAGCCGAATCCACCTTAAGTGTGATACCCCTCCCTGCCAACCTCCGCGCCACTTCACCCCAGTAGGTTGCAATCACTGGGCACGCCCAGAACATGTGTATCATGTCCGCATTCTCTTCGTTACACTTGGGGCACGCCTGGCGCCCATTATCCAGAAATTTGGAAATTCTCAGGGGGGTCATATATGCCCTGTGCGTAATATAGAGCTGTATCTGCTTTAACCTGGCGTTCCTCGATACCTTTTTGTGGTACCCCAGGGCACGCTCCCACATCCCATCCGCCATCGAGGCCCCCATATCCTCTTCCCATTCCAGCCTCAGGTGCCCCAAATCCTTCCCAACCTTTGTCATCAACATCTCGTACAACCTAGAGACCTCGTGCCCACCCTCTGATGCGTCATACATTATTTCCAGCGTGGCATCCGGTTCATCGGCCAAAGTAGCTTCGGGCCACGTGCTCCGGACCTCCCGGACCACCCTATGATATGTCACATATTGACCCCTGTGTAGCCCCGACCCCGCCTCCAGTTCCTCGAACTCCATCAGGGTCCCATCCTGCCAGATGTCGCCCATAGTGATCAACCCCGCTGACTCCCAGTATGTCCGGAGAATAGCTCTCAGCTGCCCGTTTTCCTTCGCCAGGGCGACCAGAGGTAACTGCGGCATACACGGCAAGGGGTCCCCCCTAGCATCTTAGGACGCTCCCTCATCCATGAACCGGTCACCCAGATCACCTCCTGCAGACAGAAGGGGGAACAGTCTTTCCCTAGCAGCCTGTGTTCGGAGGTCTCTTCATCCGAGAGCCACCTGGCCACATATTGCAGTTGCGCCGCCATATAATAGGCCTCAAAGTTCGGCAGCTTCACGCCACCTTTCTCATAAGAGTTTTGAAATTTCCACAATGCGACCCTGTTGCGCGTGCCGTGCCATAGGAAATTCCTACATACACTATGTAACCTAGCAAAGAACTTCCTAGGTATCATATACGGGATGTTATTAAAGTAATGCAGGAGCCTGTGTAGCACCACTATTTTAAGCATAGCTCCCCGACCCATCATCGCTAAAGGCAATCTTTCCCAGAACCTCATGCACTTCTCAATCTTTCCCACAGCTAGTTCGGTATTATGCCTATGTTCTTCCTCGGTCGTGTGATACACGTCAATGCCCAGGTACCGGAAGGAGCTCGTCGCCCACGGGATCCGCAGCACTGGCAACCTCTCCACCGGTATCCCCACATAACTGCCTAGCGGGAATAGTGCGGATTTCTGAGGGTTGACCGCTATGCCGGACAACCAGGCGTACCTCTCCAATACCTCTAAAATATACTGCAAATTCTCTTCCGGATGTTTCAGGTATAACAGCATATCGTCTGCATACAGGGATATAAGATGGCACTCCCCTCCCACCTCTATGCCCACCGGATCATACTGCTGCCGGAGGTAAATTTCTAAGGATTCGAGGGCCAGTATGTACAACATTGGGGACCAAGGACACCCCTGCCTAGTGCCTCTGCCTAGTTGCCATCTATCTGAGACCACTGCGTCCGTACGGACCCTAGCCAGAGGCGCACTATATAATAGCTCGGCCCACCTCATGTAGCCTGGTCCCAGTCCAAACCGCCCCATAGCCGCCAGCAGCCACGGCCATCGAACAGAGTCGAACGCTTTAACCGCGTCCAACGCCACTATCGCCATTTGCTGTCCTCATTGCACCCCCATTCAACCACCCTGTGAAGGCGTCTACGATTCTGAGTAATATTCCGATTCGGGACATAGCCCGTCTGGTCAGCATGGATCAGCTTGCCTATCACCCTCCGCATTCTGGCCGCCAGGACAGCTGTTAGGATCTTGCTGTCCTGGTTCAGCATCGACAGGGGCCGGTAGGAGCCACAGTCATGTCCCGGTTTATTGGGTTTGGGGAGCGGTACTATAATCGCCTGCCTGAGCGATTCCGGCAGCCGCCCCACCTCGAACGCTTCATTAAGCATCTCCAGCATGGGCGGGAGCACCTCCTCTCCATACGCTTTATAAAATTCACTGGGGAACCCATCCGCTCCTGGGGCCTTGCAAGTGGGTAGCTGCCGCACAATCTCCTGCAGCTCCTCCAGAGTGATCGGAGCATCCATCTCCTCTCGCTCTTCGTCACTTATCCTGGGCAGGCCTATGTCTTCAAGTACTACCTCTATCTCCTCCCGGCTTCCCCCTTCTCGATCCTCATATAATGCTTGATAATATTCCGCGAATGCCCCATTCACCCCTTCCTGGGTGTCCTCCTCCCCGCCCTTTTCAGTGATAACTGATCGGATCGGGGATCTTGGGGTCTCGCTCTTATACAGCCACGCAAGAAGCCTGCCCGTCTTGTCCCCCCCGCATGCAACCTCTCAATGTACTTCCTGTAATTCAGATTACAGAGCCTGTCCCAGTGCTCTGCGCACCTCTGCTGCAGATTAGTGACCGCCTCCGTATCAATCCCACCCTCCCCCAGCTCTTTCTCCAACTCATTCTCGGCCTTACGCAGATCAGCCAGGACTCCACCCATTAATCCCTTGGACTTTGCAATGGCAACCCCCCTCATTACAACCTTAAAGGCCTCCCACAAAGTACCAGCCGACTTGACACTACCAGTATTCGCCTCAAAGTAAGCAACTATCTCCTCCCTCATGTCCTCCCTGAAGACTGGATCCTTGAGCGCTTCCGCCCTAAGGCGCCATGTTGGAATTCGCGCACGTGGGGGACAAAGCTGCCATCGCATGACCAGGGGCGAGTGGTCCGAAGGACTCTCGCCCTGTAGTCTATCTGGTCGCACTCCGCGACAACGTCCGGAGTGGCGAAAAAGTAATCCAGCCTTGTGTGTAGCTGGTGCGGGGCCGAATAATGCGAATATTGCCTCACGCCAGGGTGTCTCGTCCTCCACACGTCTGCCAGACCAAGGTCCACCAGCAGCGTCTGCAGTACCCTAGCCGCCGGGCTGGGCCTGACCACCCTGTCATCCGACCTGTCCTCCCTGGGGTTTAGTACACAATTAAAGTCCCCACCCCAAATCACCGGACCCCCCATCCCTTCACCAAGTCTAGTGATCAGCGTCCTAAAGTATGTCGCCGTGTCCTGGTTGGGAGCATAAGTATTTATAATACACACTACTTTATTTTCCACAAGCCCCCTTACCATGACCAGCCTCCCATCAGACTCCACAACCTCCCCAAGTAGCTTAAACGGGACATGTGGTGCAACCCAAACCAGCACACCTCTAGCATAGGCAGAATATGTAGATCCAACTACTGTCCCTCTCCACTTCCTCCCCACCAGTTCCAGTTTATCCCGTGTCAGATGCATCTCCTGTAACAAGGCGACATCTATCTTTTGCCTTTTTAGGTACAACATGACCTTGTTACGCTTAAGGTAGCTGTTAAGCCCTCTAACGTTCCACGTTAGTATCCTAAGGTCCCCCATGTTTTATCAGTAGCTCCCTCCTCCCTCCCAGGTCTGCTCGCCCCCCCCCCCACCTCAAGGACCCCCATTTCCAGTTTCTCTCCCAGGCTCATATAAAAACTAACACACCCCACCCTCCTACCCCAACCAGCTGTCCAGCTCCATCCCTGGATCTCAGACATCCCCGTGTTCGGTCCTTTCTGGAAACCCAAGTAGAGAACCCGACAGGGTGTCACCCCACACACAGTGACTAACCTAAACTCAAACTGGGGTACAAAGAACAGCCCCTGGAGGCACCTCACCCTAGCATCCGTCTCCCCACGCACTGACCCTGTTCCAAACTCTCAACGCATACTCTTCCATAACAAGGTCCCAAAGACTATATTCCAGTCCCAATGTTCACAGCCCGACCGGGCCCGCAGCGTCACTAAACTCTTCCCGTTTCATCCGCCGTTCGCGCCTCCGGTTCCTGAGGACAGTTTTGTGCATCGAGCCACTCCATGGCCTCCTCCGGAGTGTCAAAGAACAGCATCTTGGTCTTGAAGAAAACCTTCAGTCTGGCCGGGTAGAGCAACATATACTTGTACCCAGCTGCCCTCAGTCGCCTCTTAACCGCCCCATAGTTCATGCGACTGCGCTGCACTTGCAAGGTATAATCGGGGTAAGCAGTAATGGTCGCCTCTCCTCGCCGTATGGTGCCCCCCTTGCGAAAGTGTTCGAGGATCCTTTCCCGATCCCGATAGTCGAGGATCTTCGCGATCACTGGCCTGGGCGGATTCCCTGGCGGTGGCCTCCTGATCAAGGCCCTGTGCGCCCTCTCCACCGCAAACCCCTGCGACAGGGCTCCCCCAGTGATCTCCTGCAGCAGCAAGTTCTCAATAAACTCTGTGGGATTCTGGCCTTCAGCCCCCTCCGGCAAGCCCACGATGCGAACGTTGTTTCTCCGGGCACGTCCTTCCGCCTCTTCAGCCCTGCTTTCCAAGTTGCCCACCCGCTGCACCAGGGCATGGATATCACGCTTATGTGCGGTACAGTCCGCCACAGTTGGGCCCATTTCCTTTTCCAAAGTTTCCGTGCGCTCAGCCAGGGCTCGCACATCATGCCTCAGGAGGTTCACGTCCTCCTGCACCGCCCCAACCTGTAGTTCCATTGCAGTTTTCAATTCTGCCACAGCAAGTTGGAGCTTGGTCTCCCACGTCGCCTTCAGGTCCGCGATCGCAGCGAGGACCTCCTGGTTCACACCACCGGCGGCCATCTCCTTGGTCTGAGCCTTCTCCTTGCTCCTGGCTCCTTCCGGGCCAGGCGGCGTCTTTGCGTAGTCGTCGAGCGTGGGCTGTTTATTCTTCGCTCTCAGAAGCTTGTTCGACATATCTCCTGTCAGGAGCGTCCTTCTGGCCGTGCTCAGGTCCAAGACAGGGAGGCACTATGCCCATGCACCACAACTCAGATTGAGAGTCCCAGCTCGCCCAACAATTCCGGCCACCGCTGTTGTCCTGCGCTCCCCCAGATGGACCGGGTCGCGTTGCCTCCTTCGTAGCGCCCAGAGTATGCTGTGGGAGCCGCCCCTGAGGTCCCGATCCACCGCTCCTTTGTCCCTTCGTCAAGCGGCGGCGGCCATTTTGCCGCTCGTCGAGGTCTCGCCACCGGCGCTTCACTCGGCTCCTAAGTACACGTACGCAATGCGAACCCGTGTAAAAATGTATCCTCACGTGCAGCCGACCTTCATGTACGCAGTCATCCCAATCTTCACCAAATCGTAGCGGTCCTTGCGCGGTATCAGTCGGATAATGTACGGATCAGCAGGAGCCCCCGTACAGGCACGTCTTTTCACATGGCTTCCAAGCCACGCCCCCCAGTGCTTGGTCTGTTTAAAGTTGGTTTCAGTCAAAATTGCATCTTTTAATTTGCCTTTTTTTCATAAAACTCCACTTTGCCTCATCAAACTACTATCAACAGTCCATATTCTCAACAACGACAGATTGCCTAATCCTGACTCTGTATGTCTGCAGAAGAAAGTTAACACACTCATCAGCAAAATGCAAATCCATTTTTATTTCAATAACTCATGTTATTTATCCTCATATTAACAGTTTCTCAATTTTTACTACAGTTGCAGGTTTTTATTTCTGCTACTTGTATCTACGGCCTTGTCAGCTTTGATTTTCAGTGGCTGAAAAACATTGTACATTTTGTTTGTGTGTGTGGTTTTCAACTGCTCTGTGCAGGCTGTAGCTTAACTATGTGTTTAAAATGATGACTTGCTTTGCATCTTTTCTCATGAATCAAAGTTCACTACAGACTTAAGGCAATGTATGTTGTGGGTGCAAAACACAATGGCTTAAAGATGAGTCTTCCACAGATAGGAAGCCTGTACAATGACAGTGAGCATTAGAAGCCATTTCAAATCATGTGCACAGGTAAGCAACAAGCTGCTGAATTTTGTAGCTTCAGCAGCAGAATCATCAGTTATCCTGGCAGAGCATAGTCTATACAAGACCCACAGACGATGAAAAACCTGCTTTTACCACAGAGTGAATTTGCTGCCCTAATGGAAACATGATAATCCAACAGTATTTCTAAATGCTTTACATGAGTAATAGGTGTTGGGCTAGTGGCTAGGAATGTGGGGCAGATTTCCCTAGGCCATGCTTACACCGGGGCTCCCACACTTATAAATTCAGTTTTGTTGGCAAGTCGTTTAAATTCCATATGTCTACATTGTGTTAACAGGAAGTAAACTTAGCATTATCATTTGGTCCCTTCGTAGATACTGAAATTAACAATGATGTAACTTCTAAACATAGTAGGGCGACAAGGATCTAAAGAAGAATCCAAATATTTAGATTTTTGGACAAAACTAATTAATTCCAAATTCATTCATTTTAAAATGTGATAGTGTGGAATTTTGAACCTTATCCTTTCAATGAAACATCTCTAGATATATTGACCTTGGGTCTGTTCTCAATATCTTTATAGATAGTTATAGATATTTTTGGGACAAAGCAGTTCTGTAAAGAATCACAGAACTTCGGAGAAGGGAAAAACTTAATTCTAGCTGCTGATGGATATCACAAATAGTTAAGAATGGAATAATTATTATTAGTACCCGGTGAGGGCGCAGTCAGAATGAAAGAGCCATTCTGATTGGCCCTCACTGAGGCATTACCTGGCCGGGAATCCCTCGGCCAGGATTCCATGGCCATTGTCCCGGGCGGGGGCGTGGCAGGCATTGGCCATCCCCAATCCAAGCCTCCCCACGGCTGAGAGGCTGCCATCGCTCCCCGCCGGGACTCAGGTAAGGCTTCTTTTTTTTGTTTTCCCTCCTCCCTGACCTCCTCACCCCACTTACCTTCTTGCTCCTTTGTCCCCGGTGGGGGACAATGGCAGCCTCCAGCCATGTGGAGACTCGGAGTGGGGCCTTCGCCTCGGACACAGGTATTATTTATTTTAATTTTTTTATTTTTTTTTCACCTCCCCTAACCCCACTTACCTTCTTCTCTGTCTTCTTTTGGGAACGGACACGCTGGAAACACTTCTGTTTCCAGCGCGTCGCTCCCGATGGCCGCCATGGAAAGGGAAAATGGACCCCAGTGGCCATTTTCTTGTTTGTTTTTTTTTTCCTATCCCAACGTTGTATCCCGAAATCTTGCGGGCCAGGATACTAAAAGCACTTGCGGCGGGGGCATTACTGACTCAGGGGAAAGGGCCTGAGTCGGTAATGCCCCAGCTCGGGTCATATTGCTTTATTGAAGCATCAAGGTGCTCCCAATTCAATGTTAATAGCCTATGTTTGTAGGCATTCACCATGCACAAGTATTTAAGTTTTATTTGAAGCCTGAGTGACTTCAGTTGAAAGTCATTTTAGTTTTTTAGATTTTTCTATGCTAATGCTACTAGCCTTATGAGGGATCACATGATCCAAACTCTTATTTAGTACTTTTTGCAGGCAATTTAAGAGAGCTGCAGCGAAACGTCAATGATCAGTTTGTAATCATGGTATTTCAAATTCCATTTCCAATAGCATATTTAAGTCTAGCTTTTTCCAGTTTCTTACTACATTAAGATTATATACTGAATGTGATCAGTTACCAAAGGCACTCTAAAATCTATTTAAAAAGTCATCCATCCACCATCGTGTCTGGCACTGTAAAGTTGGACCACCAACTTTTTTTACCTATGGGGCAAAGCATCAGTAACCCCAGAGGTTCTCTCTTTCATAACTCCAAAAGGTTTTTCCAGGATCTAACGTAGCCTTATAAAAAGATAAATATGAAATGTATGTGTCTCACTCTCTACAGAACGAGATTCATGGCCTCACATCTCTCTTTTTAGGAGCTGAAGACATCTCAGAAAAGTTCCCCATTAGAACTCGCAAGGCAGAATATTTCACAGGAATTGGCCCAGGTGAAGAGAGAAATACTTTTATTTGGTTTTCACCATTTACGAGAAACAGAATAAAATAATCTACAGTACAGAATTCAAAAAGGTTGCGATTTGGCGCAGTTAAAAATAAAACAGTACAATTCAGTATTCAACACAGAAATATGTTAAAACATACAATAAAAATATGTTAAAAGCTTAAAACTTTCTAGCCATGCTTTTGAAATACTCAGTGATGTACTCTGATAACTTATTAATCAAACGGACATCGAGACAGGACAGAACAAAAATCATAGCATCAGTAACATATCTGATAATATTGCTACAAAAATGTCTCCTCAGCCAAAGCCGTCCCAAGTCAAGACAATTTTGACAAATAACAAATGGATTACATCCTCTTCAGCCCCGCTTCCACAGATACAAAGTTTTGTATTAAATTGCCATGACAGCCAAGCACTAAGTGGTAAAACATTCAGGTGCATCATTGAAATGATACATCTTTGAACCGGTGAGTGGATACAAATTAGTGAGAAATCACACAATAGATAAGACGAGCCCTCAACAAGCGACCAAGAGAATATAGATTTTCCACGCCATTTGTCACCAAGTGGAGTTCTCTGCTTCTGGCTTTCATAGACAGATAGAGTTTTGTAATCCCACCATCCCTTAGATAATCCAAGACAATACCCCATTTCCTGCACAAGACAGAGCACTCCTTGTACCAGCGTTGGATGACATATGATTCTGCATTTACTAATTCTCCCCTCATATTGACAATATTCGGGTTCACCGTCAGGGCAGAATGCAGTTTGCAAAAATACTCTAAAAACTACCTGGATGCAAATATTTGGAACCCCGGTCTCCAAAGCTAAGGCGGAACCTGGAGTGCTGGACGACATGCCCAACAACCTTCTCAGACAGGTATGTAAGATGTGATCCAAGGAGGTGCAAATCACGCTACCCCAGATCTCATTCCAATACAATATGGCTGAGAAGATCTTGGCCTCCAACACCTTTATACATTTATTAAATTGGAACCCACTGAACCTTTAATAGAATGTTCTAATCTTTCCCGAACTTGCTCTAAGGCGATTTTCAACAGATGGTAAATGTGCAGAACACAAACAGTTGCTTCAGAACGTACCTCCCAAGAAGCACTAAGAATCAGCCACAGTTAGGTTCTCATTATCAATGCACCAATTATACTCTTTCTCTTTTTTTGAACCAAAAATAACGATCTTGGTTTTCTTGAGATTTAATTTTAGACCGTTGTCCTTGAAATAATCTGATGCATAATTCAGACTGCTAGCAAGTCCCTTTGGTGTCAGATCTAATAATATAGCATCATCTGCATAGAGAAGAGTAGAATAGCTTACCCCATTCAGAGAGGGAGGGAATGCACCTGGCAAATGTGAGGCAGACAAAAGTCTGATAGGAAAATTATAAACAATAGCAGGGACAATGGACAATCCTGGTGCACACCTTTATTGGCCGAGAACATGCTAGTATGGCCTCCTCTTGGATCGTCTCTTACAGAAGCACTGGAGTCAGAGTATAGATGTACAATCAGCTGTAATAGAGTGTAAGGATCTCCCAATCTCTGGAGTTTATTTCAGAGAAGGCAACGATCAAAAGAATCAAAGGCTTTGGCAAGATCCAAAAAACCTACGTGTAGCACACCTCTTCCTATATGTATCTACAATGGTTGAAAATACCAACACGTCATCAGTTGTCCAAAATCCCTTTCTGAATCATGCCTGATAGCTGTGAAGTATGTTATTCTCTTCAGCCCAAGTTGCTACCCTAGCTAGCAGACAGTTGATAAAAATGTTTTTGGGGAGTTTTTAAGTTTTATATTTAAATCAAATCATACAAGGCCAAAGACATGTTATATAGCGTATCTATATTGAGCGTGAAGAGGTAACAGTATAATATTTAACCTTTGAGAAACAAGAAAGCTTTGCATGAATACAATTACATTGATGACTGTAATTGTACTTTTTAAAAGGAAGGAGGAGGGGGTATATGTGTGCATTTACGGACAAGGACATGACATCACAAAAACAGGACATTACACAGAAGGAATGCTGAGTTCAAGGAGGGGGAGGAGTAAAGGGGGGAGTGTGTGGTGAGCATTAGATAAAGGACTATTAAACCACTGATGAATGTGCAAGAAATTCAATGAAGGGTTTCCATTTAAGTTCATGCTTGCGTAATAGAGATACATTAGAGGCATTACACCGTTCTAGCCTATGAGTATTTCACAATACATTCAACCTCAGTTTGCAATGAAGTAGATCTAAATTATTCCTGTTGGATGAAATTGTTCTAATAGCCAACATAATTAATACATCAAACAAAAACTTTCCATGCCTACAAGAAATATGTTGACAGTAGAACTTCCAGTAAAAATAACTTGAGGACAGAAGTCAATTGAAATGTTGAACATGCTTTCGATAGTTTTTCAAACATCAATCCAAAAGGACGAAACAAATGTATAGTCAATGATCATATGTTTAAGGAATCCTCGGCAGTGAAGACATCTCTAACAATTATCATTTGGCAAAAGGCTGCTCTTAAAAAGATGTAGAAGAGTGATAAAAATCCTGTGATGGAAGAAGAACATTGTTTGTAGTATGATTGCCAAAGGTATAACTTTAGATATGTGATTGCAAACTTCAGGACATTCCAGTTTATTATTCATTAGCATGTAGTCTTGTTGCCATGCTAAAAGGCAGTCATGCAATATGCTATAGGAAGGGTTTTGTCGAAGGAATTTGTAGTACAAGGCAGCATATCCAGTTTCTAGAGAGATTGAAGCCTTTCAGCATTTGGAGCGGTAGTTGTATTGATGAAACTGTCAAACATTTCAACAATTGCATTAATAATGGATAAGAATTTCTGCAAAAATGAAAGATGAATGTTAAATCTATCAACAAGTAAATCAAAATTAATTGGGGCACCTTGAACAATTAGATGATCCAGATATTCAATGCCCAGAGAGACCCACAGCCTCCAGAAAAGTGATTTATTATATCATATACGATGAAATATAATGGTGGACTCAGTAATTGGGGGGGTAGATACTTTCTTAAGTAGCATGCAGATAAAATAGTATTCGTACACTTGATAAATTTAGTTTTAGCTTTGATAAGAAAGCAATCAGCTAGACTTAGTGGGGACACCATCGCTCTCTCCTGGCACAACCATTGGGTTACATTGTTAGAACATTCATGGGTAAACAAAGATTGAACCTGTTTAAGAACATATGCTACATGATGATTCCTAAAATCGGGAAACCCAACCCCACCAGCTGCTCATGATAGTTTAAGTTTATTGAGATACAATCTATGTTTGCTTTTCCCCCACAGAAATTTAGTAAGACTAGTGTCAATGGATTTCGAAAGGAGAGGAGGGAAGAGGGACATGTTACATATATAGGAGATATAGGATGATTGGCATAATCATAATTTGAATGGATTGTAATCTACCCCACCATGAAAGGTACAGTGTGTTCCTCTAGTCTTGCTAGGAGATAAGCAGTATTAAGTTTGACGATGTCCTTGATAGAAGAAGAGATATGAATGCCAAGATATTTAAATCCATTTAGACACCATTTCATACCCGTGGTTAATACTTGGTGTTTGGTACAATGTACATTAAGGGGCAGAATTTCCGACTTGTCTATATTCAATTTATATCCTGAGACAGCTGAGAATTGTGAGATAATGTCCAAAATGTGTGGCAGGGAGAAATTGGGATCGATAAGTAGTAATAGTATATCATTGGCATATGCTGGTAGTTTGATTTGTATATTAACACAAGTTATAACTTTAATATGAATATTTTGTCTTATTTTTTCTAAAAAGGTTTCTAGGGCTAAGATAAACAGGAGAGGAGAAAGAGGACATCCTTGGCGAGTGCCTCTGAATAAGGGAAAATATGGGGATACATGTCTGTTAATCAAGATGGAGGTCATCGGATTAGAGTAAAGAAATTCAACCATTGTTAAGAATGAGGCTTCGAGACCATGCCATTTGAGGCCTTCAAACATAAAGTTCCATTCGGATCGATCAAATGCTTTCTCAGCATCGAGGGCAACTGATGGAAATGGGTCATTAGAGCCGTGAATATGGTCTAGAGACTTTAGAATCAATCTTATGTTGGAAGAGGACAGTCTGCCTTTAACATAATTTACTACTGGATCCTGTTTATCTAGTTTGGGCAGTACTAAAAGAAGTCTGTTGGCTAAGATTTTCGCAAAGATTTTACAATCTGTGTTGATGAGTGAGATAGGCTTATAGCTTTGGGGAACTTTGGAGTCTTTACCAGGTTTGGGGAAGACTACAAGCATTGCCTCCAAAAAATATCCTCGTGCCCCACCATCTTGACTACATTGAGAGAAAAGTTCATTAAGTTTAGGCACTAGAATATCTTTGAAATGTGCATAGAAATCACTAGAATATCCATCTCATCCACGAGCTTTACCTTTTTAAGGTCCTTTACGGGTTTATGAATTTCACTAATGTAAATGGGGGCATTGAGGGATTGAAGATTAACTAATGGGTACGAAGAATGAGGGGTATCTTGAAGGAATTTCTGTATGAGTTTATTATTAGGAGGTAATTCAGAAGTATATCATTTTTTTATAAACATCATAGAAGACTTTAGTAATTTCTATATCTGAAAACCTTTTATTCCCCATACTATCTTTGACAACTGCAATATTGGCTTTCCCTGTTCTAAGTTTCAGATAGGAAACCAGTGTGCACCAGGACCCCAACCGGCCCATAATGCTGGGGGTTGCCCAATAGCACTTTAAGATGAGGCAGCAGCACCCGTGAGATGGATGGGGATGCAGATTAGAACTCTAGCATCAAATCAATAATGAAAACTCAATGGTTTGGAAGAGGGAGTCAGTTTACTGGCAAGTACAAAAAACAGGGAGTTCAATGAACATCAGCAACCGCTCGATCTTCCTTCTTGCTTAACTCCAACGAACTTCATAAAAACCACATCTTTCATACTGAAAACTCATCATCATTGACGTGTAACGCTTAAAATGTTGCATGCAATTCTTTTGGTTATAGGAGGTAACTTTACTATAGGTACTATAGCTGTATATGATAGTGGAGTGAAAGGATTGGATAACTAGTGTCAGGTGGGGCATCTAAGTCCTTCCTTCAGAATGGCTATTGTAGACGTCACTAAAAGTACATCGTCCCATTGGTTCTACAAACTATAGGATCCTAGATTACTTGGTCCATTATGATTGGGTTGGCACCAAGCCCCCATGTACTTTTCCACAGGCTTAGCAGCGTGCAGAACGGTGGGCCAGGTGCAGGGTGCTCGCCCGCTCTCCCAGCCTCCCCCCAAACATTACCACCATCAATCACCACCCCAATGGCCATGTGTCAATTATTTCTTGTTGGTAGGCCTTGAGACTGCCTCTCTGTCTGGGAGAGGTCAGATATCTGTGCATGGCACAAAGCCGCGCGTAGGTGTGAAGGCCCCACCTCTTTTTGCTTGGCAGGTCACATGTTTCAGACACTGTGAAATCATCTTATTCTCCATGCAATTTGTGTATTTGATTTAGCTTTCTGCCCACCAACTGCCTTCTGCTGCTTATCTTGACTTCTTTGAACAGGATACTCTGCTCTTTGCTTCATAAATTGTATCTCCTGTTTGTCTATGTCAGCTGAGATAACCTTGGCTTCCATGCACCGGATGCATGCGTCTGAGTTTCATTTCTGTCCTTAGCTTTTGATTCCCGTGTAAAGGGGCTCCTCTCCTGCAGCCTCTAGTAACATTCGGTTGATTCTGCTCTTGTGCACAGTGGAAGTGTACTTATATAAAATGCTTGTTTTTGATTTAGATATGTATCAGTGGCGCTTGACGCAATCTATCTTTCTACTAAGCATAGCAAGGCACACTATTTCCTCAGCTTTCTTGCGGTTCCAAACATATGTACACGTGTAAACTGGTTGCATATCTTCATCGCTCTTATGGCATAAGCTTCTTACACTTGACATCACTCATTTCACTTTAAACTCAGGATGTCACTTATACATGGTGTTTCATCTCTTTTCGTCATTCGCAGCTCGTCATATTTTCTATATGTGAGTCAGTCCGAGTTCTTGTGACGTCACCATTCGTCTTCCTTTAGGACTTTCTTGGCTTCCTCAGGCATTGTGTTTTGGCAATCCTCATTTTGTCTCATTTGTCGATATGGTTTTCCCAATGGGTACCTTGCCGTCCAAGATTTCCTATGTGCAGGTACTTTAATAAGTGCTGTCAGTCTGATAGGTACCAGGCAGAGCCCCACCGCGGCTCTCTGTTGGTTTATTTGCTCATCATACGTCACATATTTCAGTGTGAAAGTTCCTGGCACTTCAAAATGGGCAATTTGAGTGTGGGTCATGTTTGGGATCTCCTATACACTCCCCCCTGGGCGATTCATCAACCACTTTCACTTTTTCCTTGGTATCCACCTTTTCTGCATCCTCTGTATTCACTTCCCTTTCATCTTCTGGGTTCACACATGAAGGTCTGAGGAAATTTCTCTTTGGGGTCCATATTGTTATGACTCCCTTCAAGCTTCCTGCTGTTCTCACGTGTTAATCTTTGTTGCATATCATAAATTGACATTGTTCATTTGAGCTGCAGTAGATCCATCTTCCCACATCATTTCTGTGTTTCCTTGGATACCAAAACTTTGTTACTTCTGGTGCGTGAATGCTAGCTTTCACAAAGTCTCTTATTTCTTCTTCAGTCAGGTCCTTGGGCTTCCATCCTGGCTCGACATCAATCATGATCTTCATCCCTATGGCTTTTTTCACAGTTTTCTGGCAATGAGAGATAATTATCTTAATAACACAAAATCCAAGTAATATCATCGCTAGCAGGGTACCTAGGAATTTGAATGTGTCTGCCATCCATTGCGGAATCCATGAAAATAGTGATCCAAACCAACTGTCATCGCCCACTTTGTCAGTTTCATCAATCATTTGAATCTGAGTTTTGTCAGCATACATACATACATATGGCCTCTGTTAACTTTCCATTTTCTTCATCATGAGATGGTATACATGTGCAACATGATTCTCCGATTTTTGTACAAACTCCTCCATCCATGGCTGTGATCATGTCAAGGACATATCTGTTCTGCAGAGTCATTAGTCTAATCGCCCTTAATTCTTCCTTGATCGCGTTGAATCCCTTTATGGTTGTGTTGATGGTTTGCAGCAACTCCCATTTGGTTCTCTGCAACCATTTAATATTTGCTCCAACTTGGGCCTGTGGCATGAAGATTGTCATGAACACTGATGAGGTCAGGCTGAACAGTCTGTGTTCATACGGGGCTGCATGAAAAGCTTATTCTAATTTAGCCGAAAAGCCATTCTTTTGCTTCATTCTATTCATCAGTTCCACAGATCTCCTTTTCCTCAGGTGAGCATCTGCTTTCGGGAAACTGTCAATATTAAAATCACTTTTTGGGATTACCAGTGCTGGAGCATGGACATTTACTATTGTGCATAAACCTCCCCAGTTTCTTGGCAGCCTGATATTTGCCCTGGGTCCACATGCCCAATAATGATCCATGACCACTGCGCTACCATGTGCCATTCCTGCGGCATCGAAGATTTGTCTACAGTTCTGATTTCCTCCCATTTTCCTTGTACCATTGTTTCTGAAGCACAGTTTGGCATTCTCCAATGGCACTATCTGTAGGGGTCTTCCTCTGTCTTTGACCCATTTCGTAGCAAGCAAGCAAGTTGTCATATTCAATGCGCCCTGATACCCTCGGGTCTGGTGCGCAATACAAGTAATAAAACAAACCAACAAACAAACATGTCAATAGTTTTGCCATCCATGCTCTGCAGATCACTACTCCTTTCTCCCATCTGTCTGGTGATAGCACTGCTGCTCAGATTTGCACCTGACCTCTGTTCTTCCGTTTTCTGGCTTCTTCTGGAGTTCTTACTTGGATGTTCAGTTTTGGATTTTACTCTCTTCTGATCTCTGCCCCTTTAACTCCAGGCTTCTCATATCTGAATGTGCTTTGTTTTTCCATTGTTCCTTATCTTTATGTCCTGGAAATAATCGTCTTCCTTTGGGTCAGTTGCTTCAGTTTCCCATTTCATTGAGGCATCACTTCCCATGAACTGGCCTCTGGTCTTGCACATTGCTACGTGTGACAGACAGTGTGCTGTCTGGACATCAATTTCTACAACTACAAAGATCTTTGACTTCCCCATGCTGTCAGGTAGGAGTATGCAAACAAACCATTCCTCCTGTGAATTTCATCGTCCAACTTCTTTCATGTGTTCGTACCATATGTTATTTCCGAAATGTGCTGTGCTGTCCAGGTAATCGTTTAGCTCATAGTCATCTCCTTGTATACTTCTCTTTATTCTCAAGGTTTTCATGTAGTTTGCTATCATTACATCCTTAATAGCACCATGTAGCTTCTTCTTATTGTAGGATTCTCAGGTACCTCAATCCATGGTTTAGGCCTCTTCATCTGTACTAAAGAAGTAGGTGAAAGTCTGGCAATTCTTTCCTTCTCTTCTTGCATCCTTTTTCTTTTGGTTATAAATGTCCATGTGCACTCTGCTATTGGTCCAGTATATGGTTGTAGTGTAGGACTTGTACTTGTCCCCTTCATTGGAACATATGTGCTTGTCAATGCTGTCTCTGTTGGTTTATTCCCCAACTCTGTTTGTCTCTTTAAAAGTTCATTTTTTTCAATTTGTCTTTTCTCTCCACTTGTAGTAGAACTTCTCATAGTAAGCAGCTCAAGCTTCTCCCCTTCTTTAACCTGTGGTTCTGAGGTTATTGACACTAGACCTGGCGTGTGTGCACTCATCGCTTGCATGCATGTGGTTGTCAGTAACCCTCTTTCATTCTTACTCTGCCGACCCTGTCTCCGGCTTTTCAACTTGTTTTTCACTGCATGTGTGTCATTGCTAATCACATCCATTTCAATTTCACTCACTCCTGTGTCGGTCCTTCTAGGAACTGGGATCACTATAAAGTGATTCAGTGCGTTTGTGGGTGTTGTGCGTACATTATTAGGTGTGTGCACTGGAATCAGAACACTTTGTACACCTATGAAAAATGCAGTTCGAATTGTCAGTGATAATAAAACAATGATGAATATAATGCATAAATACATTGTGCCCCAATAGGTTAGGCGAAGGTACTTAGTTCTGGAACAATAAGTACGTCTCTCCTCCTGGAAGGGTGATGATGCTGCTGGTTTGATTTCCCATCTGTATCATTTTAAGGAAAGAAGACTAACATTTAATACAAGCTATGTAACAACATTTCTGGATTCTGCTGTTTCTGTTTGTCGGTTGCGGGTACTGGAACAATTGTCCTCCTTTATCTGGACAGTGGATTGTCTATTGTCTGTGGATACAGTCTCTTTTCTATATTTGAAAAAATGTCTATTGAGACAATCATTTCGGCAAGTCCTTTTTTACTGTACATGTTCAAAATACACAAGCTCCTAAGTCTACTCCTCTTATCTGTTTCGGTCTGGAAGACATGTTGTTCTTGGTAGTATAAACAAGAGTGACGTCTCTGGCAATACTTTCTCGATCTGTCCCTCGGCAGAAAGCTTCACAGTCTCCTCCGGAAATTCTGATGGAGATTGTAAAGTTTAACTTGCCCTACAATACCATGCATGAACATGCTCATCTGTGTGTAGTTGGCTGGGTCTCTGATGAAAGTGAGGACATCAACACCGGAAGTCCTCCCCACAAGTTCTGGAATGTCCTCAATTAGGCAAAAGAAGACATTGCTCGCCAGTCTGCTATATTCTGGTGACAGGGACATTTGTCTTGTCCTTGTTGAATTCTGGAACAGTTCGATACTCACTGTGAGTGGCTTCTGTGATCTCGGTGGGTGTGAAGAGTAACCTGAATTATGATCCCATTCAAGATTATGCTCAAGCATTCTGTGTTTGCCGGATCTTGAAGAAATGTCAGTACGTCAGTGTGTCTCCCGACAAGACCTGGGCATTCTTCAATTAAACGAAAGAATAGCATGTTGACAAGTCTATTTGCTTCTTCTTCTGCTTGGGACATTTGTTTTTTTCTCTATGCATTCCGGAAGCAGGAGGAACTGCTTGGCGATCACAGTGAGCAGCCTCCTTATTGTCTTTTCTTTTTCAGGGTCTTGCAGAAATTCAGTGATGCTAGTGAGATTTCTCACTAGTGACGGGTATGACCTCAAGACTAGGTCAAAGTAATTCAGAACGTCTTTAGTGATGTCGCTCCTGTGGGACATCATAAGTGAGTCCAAACAATGCTCCTGTTTTGAACAAGTCTGGATACTGTATTTTCTTCCAATTTGTGTGTCTGCGATTAAAATTTGGCATATTCTTTTCTTATCGAGGCTTCAGTGTGCCTCAGTCCAAAGTTCAAAGTTAATAACCTACGTTGTGGCTTATGTATGCAATTCTCTTCCTCACCCTGCAACTAGGATGCACAGAGTGTTTGTCTTTTTATGTCCTTATCCCCCTTTTTTGCTCAGAGGAAATGTCCAATTTTAAGCCACAACTTTGCACAAAAGTTCTTTGCCTTTGCCTTTCTGGTCATGCGTCCTTCTTCCTCGTCATGGATCTCGTCTCCACATGCTGTGGCTCTTCCCCGTTGTCTGTAGTCTCTACGCATTGGGGTGCAGGTAGGGGGCCTTATCCAATGTATGGCTTGATGTCACCCAGGAAGATCCAAGCTCTTCTTCCTTGTAGCTTGACTGTAGATGGAGTGACGTCTTTAACTGTGAAAGGTCTGTTGAACTTTGGCTTGTCCCACTTTTCTCTCTTGTGATTCTTCACCAGGACCGTGTCTCCAGGAAAAATTGATGGTACATGTAAACTCTGAACTGAATATGTTGCAATATCTCCTTCTGTGTTCTGTGCTGCCCTACACCATTTTTGTCATCGCTGCAGCTGTCCTAAAATTACAGTAAGAAAAGATGTCATGCAATTCAAGTAATTTAGCATTTCAGACCCTAAGAATTCTCCTGTTGGCTGGGCATCATATCTAGCTCTATCTCAGGATGTCAGTGGAGTATGTATCCTTCTGCCTGTCGCTATCTCATGCAGTGTAAGATGATGCTCAGAACCAAGCTGGTTTCTGAGTGCATACAGTGCCAATGGAAGGCAGTGTAACCATCCCTTCTTTAGAGTAAGCTTCAACTTAGCTATGCTTTCCTTTAACAAGCCGTTGAGCTTCTCACATAATCCATTCCCTTGCGGGTGATATGCCAATGAGAACTTGTGCTTTATACCAAGCAGCAAGCTAATCTCTTCTAAGACTGCATTAACACAGTGAGGCCCATTATTTGACCTCCTGACCTCACATACTCCCAACCAGGAAAATACTTCTCTCACCAGAAATTTGGCAGCACATGTAGAGTCTGGGTGTGTACATGGACCAGCTTCTATCCATCTAGAGAATGGATACACCACAACAGTTTACCTGTACCCGTTACATACTTGAATCATATCGACATAATCGGCATGCAAGTGCTGAAAAGGTCCATTTGGCCTTGGGAGGACTCCTCTAATTACTTTTAGTGTATGCCCAGCCGTGAACTGTTGGCAGATCATACAGTTCATCATAAAAAATGCAACGTGTTCCGCTAAGTTTGGTACAAACCAGTCTTCAGCGATCATTGCTGCTAGATTCTCTTTTGACATGTGCGCTGGATAATGCATTTGGATCAATGCTAACTTTTACATGGCTACAGGCATTACTGGTTTACCAGTGCTGTCTTGTCCCCACAAGCTTTCGGAGGGGTTTAAAGAACACCCTCGCTGATTCCAGAGGTTCTTTTCCTCCTGTTGTGCTTACCCTTAGGGTTCCATTAACTGGGTTTGCCCCATGTTACTATAACCCTCAGGTTCACTTCGTGCAATGATCATGCTTTGATTTACATCACTTATTTCCACATCCTTTATGGGTTCACCCTTGGATGCCATACGCTTGGCCTCTGTGTGTGCCGCTTGATTTCCTCATGAGATAAAATCTGTCCCCTTTGTGTGGGCGGTGAATTTCATGACTGCTATGCCCTCTGAGAGATGTAGTGCCTTAATGAGTGTGTCCAATAGGGCTGCGTGCTGTACTGCAATGCCGTCCGCTCGAAGGTAGCCCCTCCTTTTCCAGCGCGCTAGGCCTGTGTGCACTGTTGATGTCACATAGCCGAAGTCACGGTACACCCTCACTTCCTGGTCTGCATGACTCTCGATGGTGAGTATCAATGCCAATAATTCTGTGGCTGTGCTGAATAATGAGATGGTAATTGTGCACTAATAAGTACCCGAAATTCTCCATTTGCTGTGTATTTTACCACATCGGTGCCTGTGTACCTTTGTCCATCATTTTGATCGATTCTCGAAGAACCATCAACAAAGACAATTTCTCCTTCTGCCAATGCATTTTCTTTCACTCTTGGAATTTCATCATAGAATTCCTCATAATTTACACAGTCATGGATCAGCTCTCCTTCAGTGACTGGCTCTGCTATGAACATAGCTGGGTTCACTATTTTGCATCAAACTATCTTAAGCGATATATTCAATATGATCACTTCATAAGCAGAAGCTCTCTGAGATGTCAATGTGCCTTTTGGTTTCTCTAGAATATCAAATAGTGCGTGCTCGACGAGCAACGTCATTGAGCATCCCGTCACAATAGTTGTAGCCTTCTCTATCGTGAACACTGAGGCAGATAAACTTTGTTCTCAAGGGAAATTACCTCTCATCACTGGGTCCAAATTCCCACTGTTGTATGCCAGGGACTTGTACCCCAATGTGGTTCTCTGTGTGAGTACTGCTGTCATAAAACTGCCATTTGTGTGTGAAAACAGTAGAATTCCTCTGCATAATTGGTAATCCCTAAAACTGGTGCTGTGAAAATGGTTTTCTTGAGTTCAGTAAACCCTTCTTCCATGGTCTCAGACCATTCAACATTTTCTTTTGTTACCTGTGCCTTCTTTAGGGCCTGTAACAAGGGCTTGGTATATGAGCTGTAGTCAAAGACCCATTCCCTAACATAATTGCAAAGACCTTGAAAACTCTGCATGTGTTTTATCGTGTGTGGCTTGGCTGTGTTCAGTATGGCTTCAGCCCTTTCAGGGGTAATCCTTTTCCCGTCATGTGAGATCAGCTGGCCTATATACAGCACTTCTTGCTGACAATATTGTAACTTTGTAAACTTTAGATCCTTTCTCAGCCAGTATAATCAATAGCTGAATAGAATTGTGTCTGCATCTTTCCTCTGTTGTGCTGCAAATTAAAATGTCAGACACACATTGCAAGACAACACTCTCTAATGCGATGTTGCTTAAGTCCATTTTCAGGACTATTGAAAATTGAAGGAGACTCACAGTACCCCTGGGGTAGCCTTGTGCTCTTCAGACACATCTGTCTGAATGTAAATGACATCAAATCTTGTGAGTCTTTGTGTAATGGGATTGAGAAAAAACAATTTTTCAAGTCAATCACCATGAAATATTTTGCCTCAACAGGTATATTACATAGTATCATGGCCGGGTTACCGACTAGAGAGAACTCGGCCTCAACAATATCATTTATCGGGCGTCAATCTTGAATTAGTCTCCAAGACCTTCCCTTTGATTTCTTGATAGGGTAAACATGAATTGCATGACGACTCTGACGTCACTAAAATGCCCTGCTCTATAATAGCAGAAATTGTCTTAAATATCCCTTCATCTGCTTCCCTAGACATGGGATACTTTCGTGCTATTGACAAAATTGCTCCTGGCTTCAGTTTAATCATTACTTCTCCTACTCCTTTCAGTAAGCCTACATCATAGGGGCCTGTGGTCCATACTGAGACAGCCACTTGAGCCATGTTGTCATCAAAATATTCAGGACGTTTTTTCGCCAACATCATTCTCTGGGGTACTTCTCTTTTGATCATCCTCGCCCAAAAAATGAGATTTACCTCAACTATTGTTTCCCCAGCGTCTGTTTGTTCGTCGAACAGATCGTCATCAGTGACGTCAGTCAGTCTGTACCCTTCTTCAATGGGGATTACTCTGCACCATTGTCTGCCTTCGTCATCATAACCTTCGATCAGTGCCATTTTCCCTCATACTATGGCTGTGTGTATTGTCAAAGGAAACACGTGTCTCTTTTCCTCGTGCATAGGTATTCTTCGCCTAAATAGAAATTCATCTGGGGTTCTCATGGTTTTGTCTGCAAGGCTTGGTAGCCCTGCCAATAGTATGCATATCCTATACGCAAATATTTCTGGTTCCAATGGAACAGCTCTCACAGCTCTCATAGCTGATTGTCCCGCGTATGCTGTAATCATTTTACATACATTCATATAATACATTCCTGGAGTCGAACATACTATGCCCTTCTCCGTGAACGAGATTGTCATGTTTAAGTTTATCATTAAGTCTCTTCCCAATACATTTACTGGGGTTTGCCTTGAATATAAAAGTGGCACATTCATGTCACATTCTCCTATAGAGACTGGAAGTTCTTTTGTAAAAGGAACATGACTTGTTGCGCCCGTAAAGCCCTGAGTATTAATAGCATCGCCGGACAAGGAAAACTTGCCTTCACGTATACACGAACGTGTTGCACCCGTGTCAACTAAGAAGAAATATTCCTAATCGCGTATAAGGACATCTACCCTTGTTTCCTCATGATGGTCAGGTGTCACTGATAGGAAAGAACACATCAGGTTTCCCAGTGTGCTGTCCTGATCCATATATAACTTTTTACCATGTTGCGTCAATGGATTGCCTCCATCACCAGTGTTAGCTCCCATTCCAAAGTTCAATGCCTGTCCTGCACTTGTTGTCTGCGACAGTTTGATCGGCGAATGTTGATACTGTCCTTTTGGTTAACTTATCAAATTCTGAGGTTGCAAGCTTTGCTGTGCTCCTGTCACTTGCTATTGCACCGTGTGATTCTATTCAATGCCATTTCCACCCTGCTGTAAAAACACAGGTGGATTCACCATTCCTATTCTTGTCCCCTGGTCGCTTTGCACCATTCCTTGACTTCTGCATGTGCATGCTAGATACCCTGACATTCCACACGTCCAACATATTGGCGGTGGTCTGATTATTTGCCCATTTGACATCCTGATTGCCATTTTGCATGTTTTGAAAACCTCCCTGATTACCCTGGAAACCTCCCTGATTACTCTGCCATCCTCTTCCCCGAAAGCCTCTCTCTCTGGGATGAAACCCATTTCTGCCCTGATTAACTTGCTGTTGATTATTGACCTGCTGTATATTCGGTCCGTCTGTGCTAGTTATCATTGCCCCTTCAATGGCATATTTTGACAATTTCTTCTGCACTAATTTTGCCGCTTTTCGTGCAGCCTCTTTTTTTGTGATTATTTTCTTGCAGTAGGCTACAATAGTGAGCTGTGGTCAATTGTATTTCAGACTACAGTTTGGCCTTGATTCCTACCAATTTCTTGAGCTGCTTCTGTATCTGATCTGGCAGCCCTTGGCATAATATATGGTAAAATACAGGTATAGATTTCCCCCAAGATTCCCGTGTTTCCAACACCCATGCATCATGGAAATTCTGAATGTAAAGCAAAATAGCTTCTGATTCCTTTGTTTTACGTGTCATTAAAGCTCCCCTAATATTAACACAAGGTACTAGTATGTATGTAGGTTGGCCTATAGGAAGGTGTGAATGAATTAAGGTCCTGCCCCTGGTCCAAACCTAAGTACCCCATTTGGGGTAGTAGCATCTACATATAATTAGTATCCATCATAATACAACACATCAAGGATAGTCATGCAAATTATTGTAAGTTAAAAACAAGACTTTATGTGCAAACATCCGTACAAATACAATCAATAAAACATTTACGAGGTTACATACATATAAAAAACATTCCTTCTTAGTATGAATCAGAATGCAAAATTGCTAAACAGAAATCATGAATGTTAGTTAAAAAAGGAAGAAGGAAAAATGGAAGAATCAATGAGACATAAACAAAAATAAAGGAAATATTTCTCCCAATGTAGAGACATCAACACTGGAAAAAGGTAACAAATACTTTTTTCAATATTATATGATCATAATAAGTATCAGTAACACCCCAGTGGGAATATTTGTTCATACACCAATGGGGTGGGGTCTGCCAACACATGAGGGGGAAGAAAAGGAAGTAAGAACAATGCTGATATGCCCAAAAAAAGAATAAGGCTGATTCAATAGACAGTGATCTACGAAAACCAACTGGGATACTGAACAAATGTTACTGTAGATCCTGGCTAACTGAAAGAACAACAAAACATATATTGTTGTAAACAAGAGGTCCAATATAGATCAGATGTTATTCTGAGGGACCTTCAATCCCCTCTAGGCAATATTGCGTTTCGGCGGTACCAGCTCCGCCTTCATCAGGGCAGTAATAGCAAGACCCTGTGGGAAACAACAGAGAGAAAAGGAGAGAAAGGAATGTTTTAGTAAAGAAAAGAACTGAATGAAAGAGAGAAAACATGTTCAAAAGATAATGAAGAGAATGATTTATGTGGAACAAAATTATGTAGATGAATCGCTAAAGTCAAAAAATTGCAAAGTGCATGATCATAGTCATGTTTGCAACTCACATCATGCCAAAGTCTAAATTTCCTAAACTGTTGGGATCACCTGGTAGCATGCTAGTGTGACCCCACCAAGGAAAATAAAAGGACCTGGCCAGAAACCCCCTTCTGTGAACAACAACGCTGGGGACTTGGAACACACCACTCGTGACCCGCCAACCCCGGGGGGGGGAGGGTGAAGAGGCAAAAAGAGTGTGCAATTAAAATTAAAATTGAAACCCCATTTGGGGCATAAGTGGATAGTCTAAACACGAGAATATTGTTACCTTGAGCGTGATCCTATGCTACGCTCAACGAAAGAGGTGAGCCCATTATTGCTTGTTGGAAAATGGCTAAATCCTGTATGGTGACAATCGAGTCGGCAGTTGCCTCCCAAAGGAGATTATATCACCAGATATATATGAGGTCTGTTGAAGAAGCCAACCTAGACAAAAAGAAAAGGAAACAAAACCCAATTGAAGGGCAGTTAGCCTTCAAGTTATGAAGCCAAAGCGAAAGAACTTGTGTGTAAAAAAGAAATTATTTTTTTATTATTTTTTAGTACAGGTAATTCAGTACCTGTGATAAGGTGTAGCTGAGTTCCATAGCGCAAAAGCTTAGGCAGGAAGGGAGTGGAGGGGAAAGGACCGCCTCCAGCTGGCGCCTGTATCGCGCTGCAAAATCTGCTGCGACTGGCTCCTGGAATGTGGAAAGGCAGCCTTTCTATTTGGGTGGACGCCGTGACGTTTGGAGGCGGGCGTGTGGGGCCGGTGTCTGGTAGCAGGCGGGGTATCCAATCAGGACCCTGTGTGACCGCCGAGTGGCAGGGGGTGTGTGTCCCGCCTAGCCTATCAGAAGGGAGGGAGAGTCTTAGTCGGGTTGTAATAAATACACCGCAGCGTCGACCAAACAAGTGATAGATGTTAGAGCCGGCATCCGCCTCGAGATATCGACGGGATCGTGTTTCTTTGTGCCACCTCTGACTAATGAGCAGCCCAAGGGCATGCTGGTCTCCAGGGACCAGTACCGGAGCGGACACCCCCTAGTGCCATAGTTGGGGCCCATGTGCCAGGAACCTAAACCTCCTGACCGGCTCCCAAGGTAACTAGACTCTTGTGCAATGGGAAAACTAACTGGGCATAAAATTCTGCCAGGTAAGGAAGAAAATGCTGGGTGTGCATGTAAACAGTGTATGCATGCCGGGACTGAATGGTTGTGTGGAAGCCGTCCCGAGTAAGAATGTGCATATCATGTTAGGTAAACTATTAAAATTATAGCTCCCCTGTCAGAAGTATCTGGGTATAGCAATCGTAATGCTTTCCATACCACGGCTCTGCAATTGTTAAATGGAGCTCCATGGTGTGCAGTGTTAACTGTGGTCACACCAGTGTAGCCTGCATGTATCCACACATCATCAGCTCGATCACCAAGTATGGCGATTAAAAGACCCTTAATATCTCCAATAGCCAGCGTGTTCCCTCCTGTCATTTTTTCAAGCTCATGTATCCATTTCCCAGCCCCCGTTGTTAACATTGGAAGCTTATTTTCCATATCCATACTGTGGCCTCGTTCCTCCTTTTTTGAGCAGCGGGAATTGTAACACATGGCACTCCTTTTCTTTTCTCATCATTTTCTTATCTACTGCAGGGGTAATATTCCTGCAGCACCGTCTACTTGTAATGTCCTTAGTCAGCTCACATAGGGTGGCGGAGACACCCCCCTCTGACCGTAAGATACTCCTTTGTGTCAGTCTGATTGTGTGGCTGACTCTGATGCCTTATGTGCAGACTCACTAGAATCTGACCATCTTTTTCCTTTTCCCTTTACCCTTGAGAAGCATGTTTCGCATCTTCTCTAATCTTCCTTTTCCTCATACTCCTCTCTTTCTGCATCTGATACTGTCTGTGCCCAACTCGTGCAACTCTTCTCATATCCCTTATTCCGATTCAGTGTCAACCTATCTAGGGACAGCTCTCTATTTCTACTACTTCTGGAGGCGTCCTCAGTGTCATACAACTGAGTGTTCTCAAGACGGTCGTCCTCTCCTCTCCCTTGGGGTACTTGTTCTAGCCCCATTTCATCATATATTCTATCGATCGTTTCTTCGATGCTTCGGGTGTCAAAGTCATCCTCGATATTTTCCCTAGACGTGCCGAGTACTGAATCGTACTCAGGAAATAATTCTTCTATGTCCTCCCAGCTTACCACTGGATCAGGTTTTTTAACCTCTCTTTCCAGATATTCAAGATCTCATGCTCTCTGTCGTCATCAAACTCTACGCTTACTCACTTTCTCCCTGACTCTATCTTCTTGCCGTTTCTTTGCATCTCTATGTTCATTTGACCTTCGTATTTCCTCATCCCTTTGTCTTTTTATTCTCCTTTCACCGATCTTTTGTTCTTCTCTATTTTCCGCAGTTCCTGCCTACTCTGTTTGTCGGCTGCTCTAGGCTTGTGACTGCATTTCCTTTCTTGCTCCTCGTGATACAACTGTTCTCGTCTCTGCCTGTTTCTTCTTGTGATTCTTTCGTCTCCCAATCCTTTTTCCTTTTCCTTCTTATTTCTTTGACAATCGTCTAGCTCCCCTTTTTGTCTCACTTCTTCAATGCCTTTACCATCGAGTTTCAACAGAATCTGACCTCCCATCCATTTGTTCTGTGTGAATGCTATCTCATCAGTTCTATCCTCATTTCCTTTCCATCTTTTGCCCTCTCTCTTGGTATCTAGAGATGTACTTGCTTGTGCTTGGTCTCCTTTCTCCTTTTCGCATCTCTCCTTGTCCCTCAGGATGTTGGAGGTGTATCTCTATCTCTATCTTTGTCTGGGTTTTCTTCACTACTTTGCGTAGGTGACTCATATGCCGGGTTGCTATATCCCGTGGCTGCTTTAGGTACCCTTAGCGGGTATAATCCTTCGTCTTTACTGACTTCACCTTTTGTTTCAGGCGGGGTAGGTGGCGCAGAAGCCATCTCACCCCCTCTCCGTGCATATGTTAAGTATCCAATCTAAGGGCGGCTCTTCCTCCTTATCCTCTTGGTACATTTTCCAAAGCTCTAAACTCGCAAGGCGTTTGTCTTATTTCTTGCCAGTGTACGTAGCGTGCAAATATGTTGTCATGTGTTGCAGGACCGTTTTAGATAGTGACCCACCCTGGGGCCACAGCATAAACATTTTGTTAGCAGTTCCCTTAACCCATTCTGCACTGTACTTTTTCAGCTTAGGTGCATGTTTTGGCAACTGTTTGCACAAGTCTATTAACTGTGTAACCACTTCCATACTTAAAATTATCTCTCTTCTTCCTCATGCAACACTTAGTCACTTTTTACGTTACTTAACCAATATCAAAAATATGAGTGAGCACCAATCGTCGCAAGCTCCAAACCCATTTTATCCACAAAATTATATTTTATTCCTTTTCAACCAATAATCATCGATTCATAGTATACAGTGTCTTGGCTACACAATCGCATAATTTTTGTGCTTATTCCTCAAAATGTCCTTATTTATTTGACGTCAGAGAGAAAAAAGGAAAAGAAAAAGAGAAAACATAAGAAAAACTTGACAGACTAGACAGACTAGCCGGCTACACAGATCTCTGCCCCTATGAGTTACCCCGACATGGAGTGTAAGCCCATACCTTTCAAAAGTGTCTTTAACCGCTTTGGTCTCCTAGTTCGTCCTATTTAATTCAGGACTTTGGATGCAGGCTTCTTCTAGCTGCTATATTAAGCGTAGGTATTTGGGCGTATCCTCTCTCTGCTCAGGTATCCTCCTGGTATCCTCCTCTATGCCTGGGTATCCTCCCGGTATCCTCCTCTATGCTCGGGTATCCTCCCGGTATCCTCTATGTGTTACTCGCTCACCCTTGAGTTGTTATTTCCTTCCCCTTTTATATATATACATTCTACTCTATCTCTACTTTTATTTTTTGTCCCGCCTCCAACTGTTACCTTCCCTTACTTTTTCTAATGCATGCAACTTTTGCCAAAGCGTTCAGTCTTATTCACTCACAGTTTGCATGTTTTCCTCTCTGGATCCTCGGGATCAAAGCCTTTGTTACCGCCTCTCCTGCTGTCCACTCGATCGGCTGCTCGTAGAAGTGGGAAGGGGTTCATGGGTGAAACACAGGTTCCTTCAGACCTCACCCTGCAGGTTTTGTAATTTACTCCAGCCACTATCTACGAGGAGCTTCTCAGTTTACTTATGACTCAGTTTACGTTATAAGGTTATAAACAAAACATGAGTTTGTAGATATCTCTTCACCGCTTCTCACCTTTGTCGGTGGTGATGATAATGAATAAGTCCAAATTAATGCTTTTCCGTGGACGCTAACTTTCTGTCCACTGCCAGCCGTCCATTTCAGAACCTACAAAATGCACTTTTGTCTGTTCAATGCTTACAGCGTTTTTCCTTCAGTGAGTCCGCCTCTTCAGCAGATTCGATACGGATCTCTGCGATGCCTCTCCCTCCGCCTCTTAGTATGCCCAATGGAAATCGCCTGGGTATTTGTTCCACTCCTCCGTCGTCTCCGGCCAGGGCTGCTGCTGTAATGAGAGACACCCTGTGAGTTCTCGGCTCCCGCCTTTAACCCATTCTCTGCCCCTCCCCTCCACTCAGCCTCCAACCTTCCTTCCCGCCTTCTTCCCACACCTGCAGGCAGTTTCCCCTTCTCCCTTCCACCCAGTTCCAGGTGCTAATTCCACAGTTGGCCCCGTCCCACCCCGCAATTCTCTGGGTGTACCCGTCACCAAACGGCATGGCTGGATTGTATCTATAGCTTTTCCCCTTGTTACATCTGTCCTCCCCTCCTCCCCCCAGGATGCTGTTTCTCACTGTGGTTTATGGGACATGTAGTTCCTGAAGGGACTGTTTCCTTGCTATTATTTGGGCATTCCTCCCCAGATGGGTTTGACTGTCTGCTATTTCCTTGGAAACTGGTTTGTGCGTTTCACTTGTGTCCGCTGCTTTAATCCCCTGTTGGCTGTTCCTAAACGTTAGACTGGTATCCTCCGTTGACTCTATTGTTTCATTGACCTCATTTGGCTCTATTGTCTCATTGATCTTATCACAGTCACCTATTTTATTATATACATTTTGTTTCTGTTTGTTTTATTCCCGTTTGTTTTGCTTTGTGCATGGCATATGTCCTAATTCTTTAACACCCTCATAATCTGGCTCACTATCTGTTTCTATCTTTATGCTATTGAGCGAAATTGACATCCATTGTTCCTTAAATAAGTACAAATACATCAATATCCCAAAACATTTTTAATCCAACAACATAAAAACGATTAGGAGAGCAACTTGTTTGCATACTGTTGACTTTAAGGTTTGTTTTAGCTGTCTTTTCGGTAGCTTTGTTTGAGTTCAGGGTTAATCCAACTAGAGATCCAGGCTAAGCAAGAAACAGCTACTGAATGGCTACATTTATGTGCCAATGGGAAACAAATGAGAGAGGTAATTAGGATTACTGTCTCTCATGCTGTTGAAAAAAATGTCATTCTGCAATCTTGGAATGCTAATTTATTTCACAGTATTAAGCCGTGAAGTCATTTTTTTATGACGATGATATTTGACAAAGAGGCATTTTGATCCTTCAAAAGAACTACTGCACATTGATTTGATTGCAGCAACATACACGATTCAGGGTCCGATTCTGAATAAGGTGTAAAGTACCGAAAATGTTGCAGGAAGTGATAGCAACATTTTCAGTACTTAACATCTATTCTGAAGGTGGTGCATTGTTTTCCATAGTCAGAATGAATGTGCCACTTTTGGAATATTTGTGTCAGTTGCTAGGAAGGGCCAAAAATCAACCTTCCAGAATCTTTGATTTTAGATGCCCATTCTCATGCCACTCCTCCACTGTTGCAAAAGCAAAAAAGTGGCGCCCATATATATGGTACCATTTTGGTGTTGTTTGAGTCGTCGTTGGGGAGGAGTGCCACAGATAGTATGCCTGCCGCAGCCCTGACAAGCTCCCAGTTTTGCTGAGGGACCGCTCAGCAGAGCGTGGGGCTGTGAAGTAATGTTGAATTGCAAAAATTATACGATTAACATCCTGCTGTCCTACTTTAATGTACTAAAATGCACTGCATTTAAGTGGAGTAGATGTACAGAGTGGAGTTTGTAAAGAAGCAGCATGAAAGAAATTCAATTTGTACACTATTATTTTGAATGTACAGTTTCGGGTGCCAACGTGTTCTCTCCAACACTTGTTACATTGCGATTAGCTTGCTATTTAATGAAAGTGCTGCCAAGATTGAAATCCGCACATTACCTACATAAACAGGATTTCAGACAGTGCACTGTCGTGCACTGTGCCCAGGCCCACTTCAGAATAGACTTGGTGCCAGAAAAAGGCACAGTGAAACATGTTGTTTAGCACAATCACTGTGCCTGGTTCAGAATAGGGCCCTGAGTCATTTAAAAAAGACCAATATGGATAGGACTCTTGTTGTTGCGAAATGCCTAGCCGGATTCTAACAAATTAGAGGTTTATCATACCTGGGCTTATGGGCATCTTTCTAATGGACCTTGCAATATTCGGAGAAAGGCTATGAGCATATTTTCAAGTTCATAAAACATGCCTATGGTCAGAGACAACGTCCGAAGGACAACTACTGTGAACATAGCACATATGTAAGTTTAAGTGCTATATCTGTGATTCACAGTTCACCCTAGAACTGTAGACTTCACAAACCCTTAGGGTGGGCAAAACCAACACTGGTGAACGAAATTGGTAAAATGTGCCTGTAATTCCATTTCGCCATCAAGCCGAATTTTAACCCATTTTCCCTTTTGTGTGCACATTTATTTTTATTAGAAATTTCAAGTTTTTCCCACCCCAAAAGGAAATTATGATAGAAGCGACATTTCAGTGAGGAAAACATGCAAAAAAAGGATTGTTTTCCAAAATGTCCTTTATATTGGCACAAGCATGTTTCCTTGAGATTGTATTCCAACAGAAACACAAGCCAGTGGTGTGCCCATAAGACATTTTTGGCAAGCACAGAGATGCTGATTTATTTACATAGAATATTTGTGAGTGTTACAATTATTTTTCTTTATCAGTAAAAAAAGCTGATCTATTATTATTTGGTGTGGTGTCTAGAAAAATTAAAGATTTTCGTCAAGGCTTCCCCAAATATTTTAAATAAATAATTTGTTGTCCAATGAATTTGACAAAAACGAATAGCCAATTATGAATTATTATTTCCGATCAAGGGAATTTCCATTCCATTATGCAGTTAACCATGTGTGAGCAAAGGAATTGCCATCTAGCAAGGTAATAGAAGCCCACTCTTTGGAGTTTTATTATTTCTTAAAATGATGCAGGTATTTCTATCAAAAAAATGACAACCTGCTAACTTGACCGCCCTTTCAGAAAACTCCATGGCAAAAGCATAGTGTGCACTTGTATCCAGCTGAATCAGTATCCCGAGCATCAATGCCAGCCTTCCAGTGGCAGAGAGCAGGTTTAGAGGTCACATGTGCCCTCTTGACAGCTGCAGTGAAAGCCAAGTCATGTTAGCGCAGGGATTTGCATGATCTCTCAAATGTTAGCGCATTTAGGATATGCACCGCTATTACACAACCACATAATTATGAGGTATTATCCTGATGGCAGGTGTAAACATTACATATACGCCATACCTGGGTTTAAGGTATGGTGACTAGTAGATCTCATATTTATTAAAGCCACATCAAATTGGTATCATGCTGATGTCAGCCCTGTGAGCCGGGTCCACCCATGAACAAGATATTTGTATTCACCCTAGATTGGCTGAATTGCTGCACCCAGCAGAAAGAGCCAGGGCAAGCTGCCTCCCTCTTGATCTGTTGTGGGGTCAGATAAATCCTCTCTCCAGTAAGACATCCCCTCAGCAGCAGCTGTCCTACAGAACAGGAAGCAAAGGACACACACAACACAAAAAGATTAGACTCACACCAGGGTGCTGCAAACCAAAGGGCCTTTGATGCTGCTGGCAAGGGTTTCACCTAGAGGAGCACACAGTGGCCTTAAAGGAAAATAAACAAAAGGTCTTTGTGATGCTACACAACATGGGGTTCACTGACAAGAAAGAGGCCTGCAAACAGAATTCAAGTCTCCACCGGTAGCTCCTGAGGCAAGCCTAGTCGCCACCTCTACAAAGACTTAGTCCAACCTTTTGAGGAAGGAGCATATATTTTTAACTGGTTCAAAAAGCTGGAACTAGCTTCCACCTCCATGAAGTGTAAGGGGAGTTGTGGGGAACAGCCCTTATGAGCCTTCTACCAATGGTTACAAGTCATGCAATCATTCAGTTGACTCCTGCCAAAAGGCCCATTTATGCTGCCGACCTCAGGAAGTTCTTCAAAACACCAGAACAATACCCTAGGAGCTTTAGAGATCTCTAAAAGGGAATCAAATCTTTGAGGTGTTTGAACATCAATCCTTGAAGTATCTAAAGGGATGGGTCAAATTTAGTTAAATGTGAGAGTATCTTTGAATATTTTGCTCTCGAGATATACCAGCATTTATTGGACAGCAAATCACAGAACGTAGGGAGCAGGTGAAGGCTGCTGATAGGTATGGGAGTACTTGCGTCCCTGAAATAGATTTAGGTGACAACATCTAATCCAGATGACATGACATCTGATAAACAGATTAAGGAGGGAAAGGACAGAGGCCCTGACCCTCTAGAAAAGGTCCCCAAAAATATGAATGGAAATGCAAATTGCAATGGTTGGTCAATCCAGACAGAATGGATGAGTGAAGCCACCGCCACCAATGAGGCACCTAGACTCTCTATGCCCAGAGGTTGTTTCTGTGTGAGGAGATAACATGATGAAAAAGATATCCTGCCTGCAAGGGGAGATGCAAGCAGGCCATTGTAACTGTTGAACTTATGGAAGAGGAGACCATAGTCAGTGTGGGAATATTAAAGATATATTCCCAGTAGGCTAGGGAGTGGCTGAAAGTTTCCTCACTCTGAATGGGAATGACACCGGGTCCTTTGAGGGGACTCCAGTTCCAACTAATACTCAGATATTTGTGACTTGTGTCGATAAATGGGGAAAAGTGTCCCACTTTACTTGATAGTGTTGAAAGTATCACAGCTGCCAGTCAATAATTGGTGAAGGAAGGGAAGGACATCCCAGGACCAAACCAGCCTGTAAAAGAGTTCGATGGTCTAGCAAACTGTCCCTTGGCAAAGCTAGAGCTTAGTTGTAGTGGTGACACCTCCCTGCGTCACTTTTCGGTAGACTGTCTGCTGAGTAATGACCTCCCTGCCCAAGACATAGTCTAGGCAGTTACCACAGGGTGACTCTGAGAGCAGCACAGAAGGAAGCACTCGAGGGCAGAGAGCCTGTGGCTTCCTCAGCAGGAGAGTATGAGAGATCGGTCTCACCAGTATCCCCCAGTCGAGGCCTGAAATACCTTGAGGCACCTATGCTTACAAGTGAGTGCTGAACGGCCACTGAGTTGATTATGGAGTTAGTACCAGATTCAGTGGTCTCAGGGTTGCCTATTGGCATAGAAAAGGTACCTGAGATGCTCCACAGCAAAATTCCAGACCTGAAAGGCATGCCAGAACTGAATGGGTTATCTACAGCTGGAGTCCCAGGTCAGGTTGACTTTTGCCAGATACAGAAGACTGTCCCACTCTAGCAGGGCTGTTGAGGGAGACAGACCAACATGTGCAGATTGGAGGTCAAGACCCACTCCAAAAAGGGGAACAGGTGCACAGTGAAGGTCTTGCCTATTCTAAAAGAAGGAACTGGTGCAAGGTTTGGGTGTTCAAGTGAGAGGAAAGGCAATTTATCTCTGGTGGGATTCCCCCAGGATATAATAGCTGAAAGGGGCAGATTGGAGATGTAGGCTGGTGTACTGTACGTTTGTATGTGCAAGGGATTCTCCAACAGGGAAGGGCAGAGTGGGGCACCACATTATCACCACTCATGCTCGCACATGAACAGGAAACATGAGTGCTCTGTTCCTGGTTCATATTCATGCTGTGTGGGATCTGGGAAGGAGGCCGCAGCAGAGCTGACTCCAGACCAGAGCTGCGTGCAGGTAAGATTTTAATTTTGTATGTAAAATGTGTGTATGGATGAGTAAGTGTATGATATGATTGTATGTGTTGTGTGAATGTGTGTGCTTTTGTGCTGGGCGAATAGTGCATTGGGATGTGGGTGGGGGTCGGAACACGGCAAAGATGCATTTTTACTGGACATCTATTGTAGATGTCCGGTAAAATATTATCATCCTTTCTTTTATCAATCTGTGATTGATAATAAAAAAGGATTATGTTCTATTATGTGTCTAGACTGGCATTTTGTAGCAGCCAGTCTAGCTATTTCTCACCTTGGCATGACATTTTCTACAAGATACCCATGATAAAGCAAGCATGTAAACTGTTATTTTTTGGCTAGAGTAACATTTTGGGGCAGTGTGAGAAACTTGAAGGTGTCTCACTTACTACTCCCCGGGGATCTGTTATCCAGGTGGCCAGGACATGGCCATCACTATTGGATCCATTTCTTGGGGTGGACCAGTTCTGGAGGATCACCTGGATGGGGGGGCTCCTCGGGGAGTGGAAGTGGGACACCAGCGAGTGAGACGCATTATCCCCTTTCTTTATAACACTTTTTCCCCATTCCCCATCCTACCACGTAGGAAATCCAGAAAGCCTATTTCCCCTTCCGACACAAACACAACAAAGACAACGGACTAACCCCAGAGCCGTTTACCTGACATTTCTCAACACAAGGGTCAGACAGAGTCAGGCAATTAATAATAACCACACACACGCCTGATGGCGCTTTCCCTTACCCAGAGGGATAAAAGGTGGAGCATGAGAGCACACTACGAGGAAGGCAAACCGCATGACAAGCAGCTATTCTAGGACAGCAGTACAAGAGGAGGATACAAGCGGTGAGAACCGAAGGGATGTCAAGGAGGGAAGCAGCCTTTCCCTTTTCGACCCAGACACACGAAGACTCTGTGAAAGGAAACATAAGACTGCAAACAATAGCCAGCATGTGCTGTAGTAGATGTCAACGGTACACAGAGCCCTCATACACTGATAACCAGGCAAGGGAGAGATGCTTGCTACCATGTCCTTGACACCAGAGACAAGAAAAGCCAAGGGTTTCATCACAGCCGGTGAGTCGGAGGGAGAACCGAAAAGAAACTGAACTGTTTTGACCGAAGGTTGCAAATGGCTAAATTAGGGGAATCAAAGAACTGTTAACACCGAAGGGGAAAGACCAGCTGCAGAGGGGTCTGGCGCCACGTGGGTGCTCACTCAAAAGACTCTGGCTGATCCCCTCTTCTTTCTTTTGAAAGTACCGATACCAGAAGGCCCTAGGAGAGCTGCAAGGAAAAGATCAAAGTGGTCATACAGGGGTCAAGTAAAACCCCCTGTACAGTCGAAAGTCTTTGAAATGCAAATAATTGGAAAGCTGAGGGAAATAAATCCTGTTTCATGATAAAGCAGAAGACACTGTATAACTGGCAAACGTGAAGTCGGTTTAGGGATGCCTGCAGAAAGGAGTGACGCATGATTCCCCAATGAAGATTATGTTGACATGAGTGAATTCGATTGAGGGAGGTCCACAGTAGATCATTTAAAAAGACATTGAGACTTGTGAATGCAACACATGAAATCTTTGGAATAAAAGCCATAGTGAACCCATGGAAGGAAGCTACCATTCAAGAAGGGTCTGAGCCCGGAAGAGGGGTATCCAGGGGTGAAAAGTCATCACCCAATGTACATACGGAAAATAACTTTTTGTTTTGTTATTTTGAATTAAAAAGCTGTAGTGGACCCATCGGAGCGAGGCGAACATTCAAGAAGGGTCTGAGAATGCAAGAGGGTGATCCAGGGGTAAATAATCATCACCAAACATACAATCAGAAAGGAACCTTTATTGGTTATTTTGAATGCATCAGGACCTCAGCGACAAGATACTTTTTGTAGAAAAGAGACTTATCCACCGAAGATCCTGATACCTGTAAAAGGAACTGTAGCCACATGATGGGAAAACCTTAGAGTGTGATGTGCTCCGAAGTCCGGCCTATGGCCTGTGCTAAAAACATGGGGAATCGAGACCCCCTGGCTAGAACATCCTGACTTATCATTTGTGAATATTTCTTTCTTTTCTTGTGAACACTATCTCACACTCTCTTTGTAACTTAGTTGTAAGGGACACTTTTTATTTTTTAGTATAGGCCCTTTGCTTTGACAAGACACCACTAGGACAGCCTTATAATTATTTGACGGTCGTAGCTTACTCCCATCTTAGATTTAGGTATAGAATAGGTGTTTTTCCAACCCATTTACACAGTTTAATAAGCACCCTTGAACTGTGATCACTTGTGTCTGTCTTTACTATCGCCACCATGTGTTCCTTATATGTAGCCAGACTAGTAATGTTTTACTGTGGAATGAAATGTTTTACTGGGAATCTATGATAAGCCAAGCTATGCGTTATTCCTTTGCTAGAATGGCATTTTGGGACAGCCAGTTTAGCCATTTCTAACTGTGGCATGGTTTTATATTGTTGGCATCTATGATAAAGCAAGTCTGTTAAGTGTTATCATGTGGCTAGACTGGCAATTTGGTGAAATACGTCTTGATATTTGTTCTTTTGCCATGGCATTTTAATCTGGGCTTCAAAGATAAAGCAAACAAGATGTGTGGTATTATGTGTCTAGACTGTATTACATTATTCAGCCTGTTTAGGCATGTTTTCTTATTGTGGCATTGCATTTTTAGAGGTTAAAGTCAAACAGAGTATGGCCTTATGTGGGGATACTGCCATATATTGGCAGAACCAGTGTGGATATTTTCTCTTATGGTATGATAACTGGAAATGTTTAAAAAGCAAACATGTGTATGTTCTTATGTAGGAATTCTGGCATATATTGGAGCAGCCAGCATGGACATGTATGAGTAGAGCCAGTGTTTACATGTTTTTATATTGATATATATCGTGGGCGAAAACATCATGAAAATGCATTGGGAAATGATCCTGTGCACCATTGTTGATTTGCATCTATTGCATTTCTGGACTGGAGTTACCCTAGAAAACCACTTGCAAACTATCTAACGGTTTGCTACATATTGCACAATTTTTACCCAATATCAAACATTATTTCCCTGGGGGAAAAACTTGCCAGAAACATTCTAGGTTGATTTTAGCTCACATGCTACAATTGGTCGCTCTGACATAGTTGTAGGGAATATATATGCCCCTCAAATGAAAGGCTGCCACTGGTAAGCAGGCAATGACCACTCAAGAAATGTGATCTGATGCCTTACAGCGGGCTTGCTTTAGTCATGTCGTCACTTATGGATTTCTGCCTGTAAAACAGGGGGTCTCCCACTCCTTCCTTGATTCACTTTTAGAATTCAAGACCTAAGGAAGTATACATTTGGGCTTCTTTGGAGAGAGCTGATCTTTCCAAAGTCCTCAGCAATTGAGGTGAAGAAGGATCAGTGCAGGGCAGAGGCAGGATCTGCTCCCTATCCCCCAGGGTACATTGAGTGATTGTTGCTGAGGACCCGGACCTGATGTACTTGCAGTTGCGGCTTTTGGTACTTGATTGAACTTCAAATAATGCAGCATCGCACCAGTCAAACACTCTTGCCACAACATTGTGCCAAGCGGAGCACATCCACTATTCGGCTCGCCACCACAGACCAGACTCAAACCAGCACCTCTTGAAACCCTGAATTAGATTATCAAGGTCAGTTATTGTATCAAACCAGTAGATCTTGACTTAAACTGCTGGATCATAGTGTCACTCTCTAACCCGAACCAGTAGTTACCAATGTCTTGAAGCAGCTCAACTCCCGATCTAACCCTTTTGAGCTATCTGAACGTCATGACCCGAATGAACCACCATAACTTCACTGAGTTACCGCTTTGAACCCACTGGATGCCAGCCCACTGTTTGACCCAGCACAGCTTGCCACCCCTGAATCTGGTTGGACCCACGGCACAGTACAGCCGGAATCCTGGTTTGACCTTCTTGAACCGCCTAAGAACCGTGAAAAGGTACTTTTGACTATTATTTATTTATTTATTTAAATTTATATAGCGCGCAAGTAACCCATGGGCATTGAGGCGCTGTTACTTGCAAGAGCTTAGTTACAGGCAAAGAAGCATTCATCAGTACATTATGTATTCAACAGGCATAGAGCTGCTGTTTTGGTTGGTACAGTTGGTCATTACAAACAGTTTATGCACTGGAACATAGGAGATGTATTCAGCTGGTGCGAGGAATCTTATGTGAATAAGATGGTTTTTATGGATTTGCGGAAGGTGCAAAGGGAGGCCTCACCTCGGATTATAGGAGGTAGGGCGTTCCAGTGAGTGGGTGCGAGATATGGGAAGCTGGAGCCGCCAGCTCTGGCTTTTTTTACTAATGGCACAGAAAGCATGTTAGTATATGGTGATCTGGTTGGCCTCGTAGTAGAGACGGGGTGGATCCTTTGGGAGAGGTAGTCGGGGGCAGTAAGGTGAAAGCACTTGTGAGTCAGTGTCAGCGTTTTGAAGATGATCCTTTCTTTTATTGGGAGCCAGTGTGCTCGTTTTCTGGCTTCCGAGATGTGTTCTCGTTTGGCAATGCCTTGGGCTGCCCGGAGAGCGCTATTCTGAATGATTTGTAACCTCTCTAGGTTTTTGTTGGATGTACCTAGGAAGAGTACATTACAATAGTCAAGCCTAGATCCAGTGATGGCTCTGGCTATGTTAGTGCAGTTCTCTTTGGAGAGAAAGGGCCTGACTGCGTTGATTAGTTTGGCATGATATGCAGCTGCAGAGGCTATAGCGTTGACTTGTTTAACCATGGATAGGTTGGAATCTAAGTAGACGCCAAGTGTTTTGACTGATTCTGAGACAGGTATTTTGATGGAGTCTATGGTGAAGTGACTGAACTGGGAGTCTAGATTTTTCAGCGTGTCGGGTGAGCCTACCAGGAGGAGTTCAGTCTTGTCTGAGTTGAGGCATAGTCCATTGTCTGCCATCCAGGCTTGGATGGTGTTGTAGAGGTTGTTGAGGGTCATGGAGTCAGTGTCATAGTTGCCAGTGAGGGTGAGGAGGATCTGTGTGTCATCAGCGTCTTACCTGCCACAGACCACCTTTGGGTACTATAGACTGGTGAGGCGCACCGGGAAGCACAGTAAAGCGCTGTTTGCTGGCCAGTCAGGATCGTATATACAGTGCTCGTGAAGTCTCTTACTGGATTCACGAAGTATTGGGCCGGAGGACGTCTTTAGCAGTTGCACCACGCTGCCTGGAGTGTGCGCTGGTGGCTCCGCCTATTTTGTGGCTCGGGCACTTTTTCACTTCTACAAATTCCCATGGTGCAGCGCACTCGCGCGCGCACCGGGAAGCACAGTAAAGCGCTGCTTGCTGGCCAGTCAGGATCGTATATACAGTGCTCGTGAAGTCTCTTACTGGATTCACGAAGTATTGGGCCGGAGGACGTCTTTAGCAGTTGCACCACGCTGCCTGGAGGTGATTGAGCGTGTGAAACATTCCTCTTGGTCTTTTTTTTTTTTCTTTTCTCCTGGACTACAAACGGACTTTGCCATATGGACTTTGTCTTACATTGTATTTACAATTTCTTTTTCTATTGTTTTTCTAGTGTGCGCTGGTGGCTCCGCCTATTTTGTGCCTCGGGCACTTTTTCACTTCTACAAATTCCCATGGTGCAGCGCACTCGCGCGCGCACCGGGAAGCACAGTAAAGCGCTGTTTGCTGTTCGCGGTTTGTGTTTTTTGTTTTGCTAAATGACTTTGTTCTAGTTTTTAAATCTATATCCTAGGTGGTGCCAGGTTTTTGAATCTTTCCTAATGAGAGTTGAATACTCTGTTGTGCAGGGGGAAAGTTTCAACTAATATCTAGACTTTATTAGACTGTGATAGAAGATATCATTTCTTCCAACAACAATAGCGATATGGGTAAATTTAAATTAAACGCTCTCCGTAAAGTTCATAGAGCGGATTTCTTTAATGCCGTCAGCACTCGCAGGGCCAGTTTAGCCCGTGCGGCTGCCCTACCCCTACCTGCTCCTTGTGTAGATGAGGAAGAAATGTTACAATGTGCGCAAGACTGCTCAGCAGAAATCAGAAACAATGATGGAAATCTGGACCCTTCCCAACCAATGTTTGATCATGAGATAGAAGGGATATGTGGCGAATTACAGCAAGGGGATGATATAACTTAAGAGACGCTTAGCAACACACTTAAAGAAAAAATCACTGATGGGATGGGCATTCTTGATCTAGACACTCCCGCCATCTTTATTTCGGACGATAACTTGCCGGACCCTATATATGACATAAACTCTGGGGGTGTCAACGAATTTCCACATATGGAAGATACCATGACCATATTGGGTATCTTTAATAGAGCCATTCTGGCTGAACTGACGAAAAATAATGAATTGCTGACGACATTAGTATCAGCTTTTGACAAGATTCCAAAATCTATATCAGATGCCTTTACACCAATAGTGAAAAGTATAAAGGTATTACCTAAAGACTTATCTGATTTATTAATGCCCCTACTAAAGGACAATGACAATGAGGGCAGTCGAAAAGAAATGTTGGGGTAATGTGGAAGATGAAGGGCAGATGTCGAGTCCGTCTGATTCCTCCGAATTGTTGAAAAAAAAAATAATACCCATGAATACTGAGAGAGTTCCCACTTTTTCGGATATTGTGGCAAAGAAGGCTGTAGCTATACCCAAAAATGACCCAAAGATCATAATTATAGACCCCGAGACGGGCAATACGCTATCCAGGGCAGCTAAAAAACAAGCCAAAAAAAATAATAATAAATCAAAAAAGGCTGACCTCAAGAATAAATCCTCAAGGAAATACTTAAGAGATCTGGATATGAGGCATATGATTGATGAGGAGGTAGAAGATGTAACTGCCGATATGGCCTTACAAAAGGGTGACAGGCATACGATTATGTTGAAAACTGGGAGAACCTCCTTAGATCAGGCGACCCAGAGTGAGTATGAAGAAGGAATGGATGGCATATATGAAGTGATGAAAAAGAAAAAACCAACGGATTTACTTGTGGAGAACAAGAGACTGGAAAATGGGCTAAGTGACATTTTTAAGATCTTTAAAGTATCACCTACCATTGAGGGTAAGGGTGTAACTATACGAGAGACAGATGAAACTAACAAGATCTCTGAAAATAACTCTGGTACTGATCAAATTACTAAAAACCAACTATCTGGTGACCATGGTGAGTTAACTAAGCCCAGAACAAGGCCAATTGTTCACTCTGTAAATACTGGTTTATATCATAAAGATACTCTGAAAGATAACACTCTGTCATTTACAAGCAAAACGTCTGTTACTTCTGGTAACAAACTAGATGAAATATCCTCACTTCAATGTAATAAGGAAGGATTTCTCAATTCCAATCCTTCCCCAACAAAGATGCAGCTATATGTGGAGGATATTCTCAGAAACATGCAGGATTTGATGATTGAAAACAAAAGGTTGAAAGAAAAAAATGATGCTAATAATGTTAAGAGTGATATCCCATACACTAAAAGTGATGGACTGGTATCACAAACAGAGAAACCAACCAGGGTTGCATCGGATAAATTTAAATCAAATGAAGCTTTGACTGACATAACGAAAGATCATAAGGCCAATGAACGAGATCTTATTGGTGAACTGCTAAAAAATATGCAGGATATTGTGGAAGATAATAAAAGGTTGCGGAATAAAGATGCACCTCATACATGTGAGAATAGAGAAAAGGTCTTGTCATATGAAGAGAGGAACGAACGTGAATATCGCTCTTATGTAAGAGGGGAGGATAAATGGTACAACGAAAAACCTCCTTATGATCAAAATCAGGTTCAAGAGTCTAGACCTTTGGCTTTTCCAACGATGCCGGGACTGATTCTATGCTCATTGTTTAAAGACGAGAGAAATCAACCATTGAATAGATCTTATATTCTTTCACTATTTGCTGGGGTACCTGAACTCAAACTTATCACTTCAGCTGATATTCATCTGGTTGATTTTATAGATAATGAAACAATAGACTTTGTAAGGTTGGTAATTCCATCCCCTTTAGTTCGTTCAATGATTTTGAAGGAGGCAGAAGCACTGCAACGCATGGGGTTTGATCTTTTTCCCTTCAATGACTTAGCAACCACTGAGCAAGCCCTAGATAGAGGAAGACCCTCAGTACAAGAAGGTTCTGAACAGGCAAAATATCCCCCGAAACAAAGTAATGATGAAGTTTTAGAAAAACAAGATTGGAGATGGCTGGCACTATCATTGCGTGATGCAATCTCCAACCTAAAAGAATTGGTTAAACCTGCATAGCTAGTAAACACAACTTGAAGCTGCTTTGCTGGAATTCGCGAGGCAACTTCAATCTTTTCAATAATGAACAACTGATGAAAGAGTTGCATGGTTTTGATTTCTTAATGTTACAGGAAACTTGGCTTACTTCGCGTGTAGGTTTGGTAGACTTTGTGGTGGACGACCTATGTGCCAAAAAGGGACCAAAAGGTAGACCAAAGGGTGGTATATTTACTGCATCTAAAGTTTCCTCAAGTATCTCGAAGATAAATTCTCAGAAACAAGGTCACTCCTTTCTCATTACGAAATATGTGGTTGGTGTGAAGTCGAACTGTTTCTCTTTACTGGTCATTAATGTATACTGGAATGCCAATGAATTAAGAGATCAACAGCTCGAAACTAACTTAATCGATCTAGGTACTATAATTGACCAGTGGACATTAACAAATTTTGATGGTCAGATTATTATAGCAGGTGACCTTAATGCTGATTGTAGCGTAGATAAACTGACAGGAGAACTTTTGTATCTCCAAGTAGCATCTAGTTTGTTTGGCAACCAGAAACTTAGAGGCTTTTTATGGCTAAAATATACTGAAATGTGGGGACTAAAGCAGATACCCAATGATCATTATACTTGGAACGCGAGAGGTTGTGTGTCCACGATTGATTATATTTTTCTGAGTGCCAAACTGAGTTATTCAATGTCCAAATTAGAAGTAAGAAATGTGGCGACGAGTGACCATTGTATGCTGATAGTGGACTTTGAATCTACAATTTATGAGAAAACTAAACGAAGTTACAATAAGGAACTATTGGTCAATACTGCCAACAATAGAATAAAATGGTCTTTTAACACTACCAATAAATTTATATCGACTCTGGTTGCTTAATACGATAACACTAAGTTGGAACAACGTCTCCAAATGTTCTCTGTACCAGAATTCAATTCTACTATTGGAACCAAAATTAAAAGTGTAATGAAGTATGATAAAAAAAATTCAACCCATACTCCATAGACACTCTATGGATATAGAGGTCTATGAAAGAAAAAGAGAGCTGAATAGGGAGATCCGTAGACTACGCAAATTGAATAGAACTGATGCCAGTGCCTGGATTGATATTAAACGTCTGAAACAATCTTACAAAAATTGGCTGATTAGCCATAAAGGTATCATTGCCCAACGCGATGGAGAAAGTATTTTGAATGCTATGAGGGGGGTGACATCCTCAAACTTTTGGCAATTAATGAACAATGTTGATTCATCTCAGGTGATGACAACGGTAAACCCAATTCCTGAAAGTACTTGGGCAGAGCTATATAAATCCAATGAACAAAGTCAAGCATTTCTGAGATTGGGATCTTCTGAATGGTCTATGAGATGCGAGGTGGATATAATTAGGAGTCTTATAATGAAATCTAAAAACACGGGGGCCCCGGGCCTCAATAACTTAAGCAATAAGGTATTGAAATGTAACCCACTACTGTGGGCAAACATATTATGTATTCTATTTAAGGATGTGTGTATGTCGAAAACTATCCCTCTTTCTTGGAGAGTCTCTGTGGTTATTCCGATATTTAAAAAAGGCTCAAGATTATTGCCCACCAACTACAGACCAACTACAGACCAATAGCGATTGCAGATTCGGACTCCAAAATATTTGCTTCTTTGGTTCTTATTGATATTCAGAGATGGATGGATCAGAATCAGATCTTGAGTATGAATCAAATTGGCTTTAGAAAAAATTGTGGTACTGACTGTGGTGGATTGATTTTGAAATGTCTGCAAAGTAAAACCTGGACTAAAGGAAAGGGCCAAACTTACGTTGCATCTATGGACCTTAGCCAGGCATTTGATCTTGTGGACAGACAAAGGCTATGGCACAAATTACAATCTTTAAAAATGCCAAACCACTTATTAGACATCGTTATAGAGTTGTACACGGACACAAGACTAGTGGTACGAATGAATGCGGGGGGAGATCTATCCACGGAGTTTGTAACCAATAACGGACTACGCCAAGGGTGCATGTTGGCACCGACAATCTTTAATCTGTATGTTAGTGGAGCCCAATTTGCTTTTGTAAATGGAGGTTTGATTTCGCCTAAATTGAATGGGAAGGAAATATCTTGGTTGGCTTATGCCGACGATTTCATTCTCATGGACAATACCAAGGTGGGCTTACAGCGACTGATTGTCATTTTTGAACAATTTATACGTAATTTGTTTTTGAAAATCAATCCTGATAAAACGACTATTATACGAATGGGACGAGTAAACAAGAAACAAGATTCTTACTCTTGGTTTTGTGAGGGTAAACGAATTAAGATACAGAAAGCATTCAAGTTTCTTGGATACTGTTTTACAGGCGTAGAATCAGTCAGTTTACTCAAAAACCAATTGAAGACTAAAGCAGAGGTGGCCCTAAAACAGATGAGAATGCTAGAGAGAAAATTTGGGGGGTTTTCTGTGAAACCGATGAGAGAGTTTTATTTAAGAAAGGTGGTCCCGCGGATCACTTATGGTTTGGAATTCTATCATGTAGGTATTGTAGACTTTTTGAAATCTCTGGAAAGTCTAATATGGAGGGGTCTATTATTTTTTCTGCCTAGCTGTATACCCTTGGAAGTGCTAAGGTATGAATTGGGTTTACAATCACTTCATTCACTTGTTGTAACCAAAAGATGCATCTTATGGAGAAAATGTAGGTTATTAGGCCCCACAAACTTTTATTTGGAAGCAGGCATCGACACTTCATGTCCTTTTATGCTTGACCTAAATAAATCCATTGAATCCACGATTGAGGACTGTGGTATAGCTAAATGCACGGTGATAAATAAACCTAACAAATGTAAAAGGATTTTAAAAGGGATGGATTGGTCTCTTACCAAATCAAAAGTATATGCTTCTAAATTGTATAATCAGGTACACTCTTTCTGGAAACTTGATATGGTTATGGAAAACTACTTAAACAAATATCCATCTAGAAGGTATAGAAATTCTTTTATGCGATTTAGACTTAATGTTATGTACACTCGTAGTATATTAAACTTAAGGAATCCTTTGGAAGAAAAGAGATGGTGTCGCTTTTGTAACATCTCAGAAATGGAAGAGACTTTAGAACATATTTTGGTGAAATGTTCCTATTTGCGTAAACAAAGATCAGATTATTTTATGGAGTTATTTGATAATGGTACTTGTAATGACCCTAAGTTCATATGGTATAGAATGAGAAATGGTTATCATCAACTATGATTATTCGATTAATTACGTTTTTAAAAACAGTATGTGATTTGAGTTAGAAATGTTTTTATCTTTTCTAAATGTGTATATGGTTCGGTTTCTGATGCTTTCGTTATGATTTTGATTGTAAATTCTTAATAGTGTTTTGTTCTTTTTTCTTTTCATTTTAAAAAAGTGTTATTTTGTAAGATCGATTTTGTAAAGGTTTGTTTAAACCAAGAACAAATAAACAAAAAAAAATAGACTGGTGAGGCCACTTTTTAGCACCAGTTCACACTGAAAGATATATCCTTTTAAATTAATTTGGGTTGCCTATTGCCTTTTCACCCCTGCTTCATTAAACAGACTGCTATATCTTTCTATCCATCACATATGGTGTGTTCTCTCTTATAGGGGTGAGTTGTTATGGTGTTTTTATAGTTATTTTTCATTGGTGTTTTTGATTGAAATATATATAATTATATAACCTTAAATGGGCATTCCTTTTGTCTTAGACTATTGTACTTTGTTGTGTGGGTCTCTACTGAATGACATGCACACCCCTTCTGACATTACAGCCTTCCCTCAAAAGGCTAGGGAGGTATAGCTGTTAGCTTTACCTGTTTTACCTGTTTTACCTTTATGATTCGCATTACTGTTGGCTTGTAGAAGTGTGAGGGGCTGAGTAAGTGTTTTTTCACTACTACTCACACATATACTCCTGCAGAGCGGAAGTCATTTCATCACACCGTTTATGCCTTAAATAAATAAGGTATTAACTGTAGTCATCTTCATCAAACACGCCAGCTCATGTTGATTTTCAAAAGAAAAGTGTATTTCAACAGACGTTCTGCTGCTAGTATTTGTATACACCTTTTTGCAAATGTTCATCCTGTTTAACAAGAAACCTAAAGGCAAAAAGGCATAACGTGGTGTGTATTTTACATTTTGGGGTATCCTTTGATTGCTACATTTATTAATTGCCCAATGCAGTGTGTTGCTTGCTTTGATGGAAACTGTGCAAGTACATGGCATGTTTGGTGGCAGTGGAACACTGAGGGCCCTCAGTTTCCCACACATGACAGTTAGGGCACTCAGAATGGGAGACATTACTGGAAGGATGCCATGACCTATCTCTCGCCATCCCGCTAGCCTGCTACCCTGAAACCTGTTGGCTCCTGTATGGTTCCTGCATCCTGCCCACTATTCCTGAGGCTGCACACTACACCCAAACATTACTTCAGTTATATAATTAGGGGGTGGGCAGTAGCTTTATGGGTATGTTTAATTTGTTAGCTGCTTGCCAAGTCTTTCTGGTCCATGTGCGCGTCATGCCTTGCGGACATGGTGAGTTTCTTCATCTTCTTTTGATGATAGTGGTGGTTAATAAGACAATGGTGATTGCAATTATACAGGGCAGTCCGTTCCACTTAACTGTCCATTGGCACCAATACGAGCAGGATTTACGTGTGACCTTCTCATGTATACTTTGTATTTATACTTTATATCTATGCACTGCCTACTAACTCAGCACATCAAATCCACTATGAAGTCATTCAAGGCAAGTCCTTTAAGAAAATAACGTATCACACAAACAACGCCCTGACAATCTCAGCACTAATGCAACTGAAACCGTCTGACATCGAAGAGCATTGTAAATCTTAACTGTCTAATACGAACAGCAAACTTAACATATCCATTCTAAACCACAATTTCATACAAATACATAGCTATACTAATTCACCGAAAGGGAAAGGAATACTGACATGAACTAAAATGTTCTGGTCCCAAAATGGCACATGATCATCACGATAACAGAGCACGGGCACAAAAGGTCTACTTTCAAGAGGGCTCGTCAGACCGGAATGATTGAAGAGCATTGGGCACAACACACCCTTGTAAATGGGTGTACTGAGGTAGCATTGCCACTAAAATTATCCACATTAAACATTATATTAAAATACTTTATTAGGCATTGGAGCAGGTTTTCTTCTATTTAGACTATCAAAACGTGTGGAGTCCGGGCTCTAACTAGAGTAGAATCCCTCATTCTAGGCGTCTTATGTTTTCTTCTCAGAGCTTTCAGCTTTCTAGCCAATCAGCAAGCTTGGAAATGATGCTTTAACCGACTTGAAAGGCAGCCTTCCAGGCTTCCCTTTGTGATGCGTTCACACTCGTCACATGAAGCACAACATAAAGTGGTCTTTCATCCCCCACCACAAGCTCTAATAGAGTTGCAGCCCTTACTATTGGGCTATTTTGTGTGTGCTAGGTGATCTTTGCCCTCCGTACAGGGCATCAACTTCGTCTCAGGAGCACTTACTTGGGCTGCAGTCACCTTCCACACAATAATGCCCTCTAATGTGGGATCTAACACTTCAGACGGACACCACTAACCTTCTCATACAGAGTTGGCTAACACTGGTTGTAGAACAACGTGTGTGTCATTAAATAATATTGTAGATGTTAACCCTCTGATAAGGTCAGCAAGAGTACACAGAGAACACAACACATAACATTTTGAATAGTGAATATTTTATTATCAGATAATTGGATGTACCTCAGTTGAAAAACATAGTTTCAAATGATCAATGTGTATTACTGTACATATTTGTGCCAACGAAGTGAAATTCTTTAACAGTGTTTCTTTATAAAACAAAAATAATAATTATAAATCCCCCTTACATATTGGCCCACTACAACTCAAGATTGTTTACGTGCAATGTAGTGTACAAAGAACTCTGTTGAATGTGACAAAATACAGAATGTGAAAAATTAAGGCAATGATATTTTTCATCTTCCTTGCAGACTCTTCCTTGGAATAGCTGTGGGAACTCATGGAACACAGACCGATGTTTCTCCAACTATAGTATGGCAAATACCACAAACATGACGAGTGCCGTTGTGGAATTTTGGGAGTAAGTTAACGTTTTTATATACAGCATTTAAATATTCCTGTTATCAATATATATTTGGTAAGATCAATAGATGACTTTTATTATTTATCTAACAGGAAATTAGATAGAAAAAGTTCAACTAAAATGCAGCAATATGGTAAAAAATGTCCTATGATTAAAATGAATACGTAATAGTAGCTTATGTATGCTATTTAGTAACAGTTCTCTTGTTTTACATCTGTGGAGACATTTGGGACTATTTACGTAATCCCAAATAATTTCATTAAAACCTCGTACAGACCTTTGGAGTTAGGACCTGCGAGACATGGGTGTTGACCTAGCGAGTATATTGTATATCTTTGGAAATAGAATGTTGCAATTCATTATATTATAGGTCCAAGGGATAGCATTATGGTTTGCAAAAAGGAGGCTTGCAGTGGTGGATATTTGGGAGGCCCATACCCTCATGGAGCAACATTATGTATTTAGGATGTGTGGCTAATTCGCTGTTGTTATTACAGTTGTGTAAATTATTTTCAAAGCTGATTAGACGATAACTCTACTTCTCTGACAGATTCGATAAAGGGGTTTTCAAAGACAAGCATCATATATGGTCTATTTTTTGGACCTATTTAACAAACCTTAATTGCCCCTCATTAAGGAACACTACTGGGGACATGTAGTATATCACTGTATTTACAGTATTCGAGAAGTGCTTTAATTGAAATGGGAGATGTAATGGTTATGATATAAATAATGCAAATTTCAGGGATGGAACTAGCCTGAACCCTGCGAAAGGCATGAAAAACACAGGCTTAATGAAATAGTTAAATGTAACAACCTCTCAGAGTGACACACCCCATTGACATTCAGCCAAATGTGGGAGAAGACATGTAGATCTCAATGGACTGCAGATAGGCATGTACTCTGTTCATGGCCTTTTCTGGTGGGAGGACACACTGAGAGCCGCTGATGATAATGCAGGTTGGTGCCACCTGACAGCCCGCTATTTCACCTCTTGTACATCCAAGTGGCAGATCAAGCGCATTATGAGGGAGCACATCTGTACCCCATTGCAGTTATCTGCACAATGCAGGAACTGCCAAGACCCAACATAGTTCTGCTGGCAGTCTGATTCTTCCAAAAGCCTCTATCCTACTCGTGGAACCTCCCACCACTAGCAATTCACCACTTCCTGCTTTGTCACAGCCACTTCGTACTGCTCAGGAGGTCAGTTGCAGGGGGGAAGCGGAAAACAATTTGCTCAATCTTTCTCTGCTGGAGCATATAATCAGACACCTGATGTTGATAATTCTTCATGGATGGACATCTGAACTAATACACCGCATGGTTAAGGAGCGAGGAAGAAATCATATCTGTGAAAGTGGCAGTGCATGGTGCTGATTATTTGCTGCAACAAAGAGCACATCCACAATATAATTGCAACTAACAGACGAGATGTATTTGTCTGCACTGACACATGGATCCAGACAATATCATATTCTTTTTAAAGTAAAGATTTCTGAAAACGATCTAATGTTCTCTACAAACAGACCTATCAGTCAAGTTGATAGTTTTGCACGTCTTGATAAGTATGACATTCTAATAATGAGGGATGGGAGGACTGTTCGGGGCAACATATTTGTCTTGGAAGCATGACAATGCAGAGCATCACAGGTTTAAAACACGGCCCCAAGCTTAGAGGCTCCAACATTAAGTGCTATATGAAAAAAAAGCTCAATTTGTTATCTCTTTAACACCTGGCCGTAAGACCACCCTCTTCCAATACACATTTTTCGCTAAGCACATCCCCTTTTTTTTCTTTCTCACAGAACCCCCGTGATTCCTTAATTCCTTAGAATGTTCTAGCACAATGACAAAGGTGTTTATATTTCAGCATACATAATAATTAAATACCAATTTCTAACTGTCTCGTTTTTTTTTTAACCTGGTAAGTGGGTGCTATAAACCTTATATTGGGAACGCTCTTGACTACTTTGTCAGCATCAACCGGGCCCATATAGTTGAATGGACCCTGATATTTAAAAGGGCACCTCGTGGTTCTGCCAATATCTTTTGATTGGACAGATCACTATGCCATTCAATTTATGAACTGCCACCTCTAGAGTAGTTTATGCTGAAGTCTACCATGATGATACCACAAAGAAGTACTGCAAAGGATACTCAAAAGGAAATGTCCAGTTTTGTAATCTTCAGGAAATGGCAGACTATTATTCTTATTAGAGAGCATGTGAAACATTTGCTAAGTATGATATGATATGATATGCCATTTATAATGCACCTACACACAGGTGTTTCAAGGCACGATGAGGCAAGGGAGGGGAACAGAGGAAAGACAGACAATGATCTTACTAGGCCAGGTGTCATTCAGATTGAGCAAGTGCAAGGGAAGGGGGAAAAGGAAAAGTGCAGGGGAAGGGGGAGGGGAAAGTGCAGTACATGGGATAATAAATAAGCAAGATAAATAAAAGAACAGAAGGTGCGGTACATGGGATAATAAATAAACAAGATAAATAAAAGAATGGCCAGCAGATGGAAAGTGCAGGGTCAGTATCAGCCAGGAATTCAGCAGGGGAGCGGGGGAGAGAAAGCAGAAGCAAAGAAGAAGGTTTTAAGGTGCTTCCGGAACCAAAGGTGGTTCTCCTCAAGTTTCAGGGAGGCTGTTCCAGAGGGAGGCCCCAGCCAAAGAGAGAGATCTACCACCAACTCATTGCTTGAGAAGCGACTGACCCTGAGGGAGTTGGATGCGGATGAGCGAATAACTCGAGAAGGAAGATATTTAGGAAGAGAGAGTTGAAGATATTGAGGCCCCAGGCCTCAGAAGGCCTTGTGGATGATGCAGAGTGTTTTGAACCTAATCCTTGCAGCCACTGGGAGCCAGTGCAGAGATTTCACTCCTGGAGAGATACGATCCCTGGGCTTGAGGCCAAGGACAAGTCTCGCAGTCCTGTTCTGATGAATTGCAGAGGGCGGAGAGTAGAAGCAGGCAGATTTAGAAAGAAGCTGTTGCAATAGTCCAACCTAGAGAGAACCAGAGCTATGGAGACAGTGAAATTCTGGGGGAAGGAGAGGAAAGGAAGAATACCGATGAGGAGGTGCAGCTGGCAGTGTGACTTCTTAAAGACATCAGAGATGTGGGGAGAGAAAGAGAGTGTGGAGTCGAAGATGACTGCAAGGTTTTTAGCCTTGTAGGTGGGATCAGGAAGAGGGCCAAGGGAGGCCGGCCATAGGGTATGTGGCTTCAAAATTAACACAATATACATCAAAATTATTGCAGGTTACACAATTCATTACCAGCTAGCTCCTTGCAACCTTATCATTTTTGCATTGCCAAATAGGAGTGGCAATGGTCCATCACTAACCAAATTGTAATCTTTGTGTCTGCGTAACACAGGCGTTATACCCTTGATTACCTCTATCAGATTCTCAGCTTCTCCACTAGACCTATTTCCAGCTAAACATAAACTTCTCTTGACTAATCCATCAATGGCTAATCTATGAAGATTAATGACCTATATTTCCTCTTCAATCAATGGACAGTACCAAAATCAGTCTCATTGCTAAAATAGAAACAGATGTACCTAGCCGATTCTGGCCAATTCCAGCCTGCCATATCAGGAAACGACAGTGGCAAAAGCTGTTGCAAGCTAACAGAGGGTATCAAGAACACACACCTTCAAGTGGTATTCAGACCCAGAAGAGGAGCAGAACTGGTCATAATAACCAGCTGAGGTGATTAGTGTCTCCCGGTTGAAATGCATAATGCTCAGACTTTGATCATACTAAACCTCTCATGGCATTCAACTCCATAATGGCAAGATCCTCACAGCAAACACAGCAATAAAATGACTGGAATAATTTCAAAATGGTAGATCTCAGTTGGTCTCACTATCTACTTTTCTTCTCAGACAGATACTCTGTAAATGTTGAGCTTGGCTCTTTTCATCATCCTATTTCACATACATATGCGTCAACTGAAAAAACGGATTACATTATTTGTCCTTGAATTTCATCACTTTGTGGATGACACAGACATTTTCAAATATTAAAAAGAAGAGGTGACAAGTAGGAGCACTGTGGGACACCACAAGTAAGGATAGAGGCGGTAGAAATAAAATGAACACTTTTCACCATTCACCATGTAGAGAAAACTACACAACCATTCTAAAGTAGGACCAACAATCCATATTGTATCTTCCAGCTGCAAAAGAATAATGGAATTGGCCACCGTATTTAATGCCGTGGACAGGTGTAACATAAGTAGCAAAGACAGATAGCCCTGGTCGAAGTGGTGTAGGTGGTCATCCCACACCAAGGCCAAACCAGTTTCTGTTCCATATTTGTGCACGCTAAAACCTGATTGGAGTTGATCCAAAACAGAATTATGTTCCAGAACGTCCTTCAGATAGAGGCCAGCTATGGGATGATAATTTACCTATTCTGTATAATCAAGATAGGGCTTTGTGATCAGTGGAGGAACAATCCCTTGGTAAATGTATGGATTTACAAGATGCGTGATGTTGTGTTAGGTCAAGGCCTCAGGATGAGCTTGGGTGACGTATGTTGGTAATACTTCAACAGTGGATCAAGTGGGTTTGAGCTTGCTCAATGAACAGGAAGTCACATTTTGTGAGATCTTTGTAAAGCTGAATTAATTATTTGGTGCTGGTTGAGGTTTATGATTCCATAGGATCCACAGGATTTTTTGTGGATTGGACACTTAAGTAATTCCTGCAAATCTTTTCAATTGAATAGTTATTCAATTGGTTTGCAAGGTGAATAGGCGGTTCCAAGATTTAAAGGGAACAATGAGGATTGATAAATGTATTTGTAATTGAGAATATCTTGGCAGGTTTATTAATGGATTAGTCAAATTGATGTAATAAAGCAGATTTGGCTGAAGAAATGGCTATTTGGTAAGCAGTAAGCACTTCTGTAAGTATAGTAATTTCTCTTGTTTTTCTCCATGGTTTTTCTTTTGTATGATAGCATTGTTTAAGGGTATATAGTTAATGAGAGTATCGGAGATTACGAGATGTGTTATGTGAGATGGTGGCCACCAGCCCTGTGGGGGCTCGGAGTAGCAGGATTACCATATGGTATTGTCCCTGCTCCAAGCCTCCTTATTGGCTGGGAGGCCACCATCTCCCCCACCAATGAACTAGGTAGGTGTCCTCCGCACACCTCACCCCTCTTTCCCACTTATGTCATCCCTCCCACCCCACTTCCACTTTCTGGTCTTGGTCCTGTGCTGGGTAACAGTAGTGTTCCCAGCGTGTCCACACCAAGTCTGCGACATGTCACCATGGAAAAGGGAGAAGGTACTAATATATAACAGTGCATCTGAGATAATATGTGATAGTGCTTTTTTATCATTGCCATTTGTCTTGGAAAGGGGGCCTGTTCTTGTCATGGCATGAGCTAGTAATCATAAAAAGGCTAGCATAGTGCTCTCTCCAGGGAGTAGGAGAGGTAGCTCATTATTTCTAGAAAGATCACATTCAGGTACTGGTCATCCCTACGAGAACTAGATGTTTTATGGGAATATATAGCATGGCATGCTAATAGCTCTAACAATCTGCAAGGCTTGCCATTGTTAGGGTGGTCCAAACAGCGGTCAAGGACTCCTAAAATAAGAAGTTTGTTTCGTTTAGAATGGAAATTGAGTAAAGTAATTCCTCCAATCCAATCAAAAATGTACCAGCAGAACCTGTGGGTTGATATATGAGATTGGTCTCTGGGAGAGATTTTAAGGAAAAGAGAGCAAATTTGAGAAGATTCATCAAGTTTTATGATCTCAAATTTCTGAATCACTAAGGAGTTCTTCAAAATATGAGGTGAAAAATATTGCAACAGGACTCAGTTAGCCATTTCTTGGTGATAAACAACATATCTATATGATATTGGGAAATAATATAAGCAATAGCAGAAGCATTACTGACTGCTGATCTAACATTAAGGCATGTGAAATAAGAGTCTTATTACCTAAAATGAAATGCCGATAAATATAGATTGCTAAAGTGGGGCAGGGATTAGATGTGTGTGTGCCTTGCATCTTGTTGCTTCAAATGTTGTTAAGTGGTCTCAGGGAGATGCAACCCTGGTTTCAATTTAGGGTCACAACTGTGTTCCTGGATAGTATATTTTGACTAGCCTCAGTGGTAGTGGTAATATACATGTCAAAACTGTGTGCATTCTCACAATCCCATCCTATGGAGGGTCTTGAGCAAGCTGAGTCCTGGGAAGAAACGAACAATTATTACAACTGTAAATTAGTGTCTGAAGCAAAGTTTTGTGGAACTTTCACATGAGCAAGCCAAAATATCCCCCCTAGGCCAAATCAGACCTAGCGGACATTCATAATTTTTGACCATTTGCAGGTCCCCCAGCAACATGTGAAGGAATGAAAAGGGTGGCAGAGGAACGGTTTTAGGGGCAGACTGGAAAGGGGGTCAAGGTGGCAATTGCACACCAAACTGGCTGAGCTGTTGCCCCCTGGGTCAGAGCTTCAAAATGTAAAAAATAAATATTGAAAAATGTGAAATCCTTCCGAATCCAGCCTGCCTTGAAGGATCCAAATGATCTCAATCTGCTTGGCTTCTGTTTAGATAGGCTAAAGCAGCATTGCAGATGTGCTTGGGTGGTCCCCACACATGACCCTCCACAGTAAGTAAGTGAGAGCGAAAAGATTGTCGTGAGAGGGGCATGTTCTTATCGCTGAGCATGAATGTATGCATTTAGATGGCAATATTCTATGACCCTGGGTAGTAATGTTGGCACCATTGCGGGCTATACACCAGTGGTCTGTTACAATCATCAGCAGCTTGTTACGATTTACAGAATACAACTCGGCACAAACTGTAAGATATACACTTACTTCCTTGGCAAGCTGGAGTCGTGACAAGCCAAGGAAGTAAGGGTCCAGCATATCTTACAGTTTATCCCCAGTTCTATTCTGAAAGCGTGCTTCCCCATCCCACTGGTGGATTTCATGATCTTTGGTGAACTGATTACAAAAAGGTTTTAATAGCACCCAGAATAGCACTGATGGATATTACTATATGGGACTTCTAAAAATGGCTGTTGTTTTGTTTGTGGTACTTACTATTGGGCACAGTTGAAAAACATGCAGAGAAAGATGTAACTTTCAAGCATTCATTTTTAAAAGACTACAAACTATGGGGGTCATTCAGAGTTGGGTGGATTGTTTTAATGAAATACCGCTGGAAAAAATTACCAGCTCCACCAGAGTTATTTGGGGAAATCTGTCCAATTCAGAATTTACCAGTTGCAGAGAAGGTATTTTTGGGATACCTCCAGAGGTATTTTAGAATACCTCTGCAGGTGGTTATATAAAAAAGATCTGGTTTTAAAAAGAAGTGTCAGCTGTTTCCACCTTCAAAGTGAAATGGATTATGTACGTGAATGGTTTTAAACCACTACTGTACGTTTTCTTTGCACAAAAAGGTCCATTCTGACCCTTTTCATGCAGTGCATGGGTAAGGTTTTGAAGGAGGGCATCAGAGAATGCAACCTTTTCACTGCCTTACCATGGCCCTTTCTAAACTCATTTTTCACTGTATTGAAAGAACGTGTCTGCAATTCCCAACTGTACAGGTAAAATTGGATCCTGTTTGTTTTTTTTTAACTCCACATCTTAGGTGGAGGTAAAAAAAAAGGCAGATTTTCAAGTCTGTTGAAAATACGGCTTTCGGTATAGCAATGGAATACTGCCACTGGTATTTAATCAAAACCTGAATTGGGCCAACAGTAAAATCAGCGTTATTTGCCGGAAACTGCTGATTTTACCAATACCATCCAACTCTGAATGAACCCACTCAGATTTTCATTTTTTGTCTTGTCTGGAACATTCTTATCTCACCAACAAAATCAAAAATGTTTTCACATGAACACAGATGCATTCTTCCACATCTACTTTACCCAATTGCAAAAACACTGAACCATATCTTCACTAACACACAGGCTGAACATAAACACACACAAACACCCTCCCCCTTCCTTGAAAACACAAAATAATAAGACAGGTTGAACTTACTCCTTCTCTCTGCTTCAATGAACAGAAATGTTCAGTGACTTTCAAGAAAGTGCATCTTGGGAGGGCAATAAAAGCCAAGTTCCCTCTGTGTCCTTTGGTCTGCATTGCCCAAGGGGAAACCCTATAGCCACATTTACCAGCAAGACCCTGACCACAGCTTATGGTCATGTCATGTCTGGTAGTGGCGGATTAGCACATCAAGATGGTCTGTTGTCTACATGTGAGCCGGGGCAATGGGATGGGGTGCATGACAAGGAAATGCTAACTGAGCAATGTGGGCAAGTAAAGGGGTGCAAAGGAAGGGGATTACGTTAAGGGTTATGAGATGCTGCAAAAGTGGAAAGGAAGTCTGAAGGTTGATTAAATGGAAGACACTGGAGGGGCATCAAGAATGTAGTGCAGATTAAGGACACTGGAGGGTGATGTTGAAGGAAAATATGGTAAATGAGACAGATGTACAAATCTGAAAAAGAAGGCCAGCAGATTGAATGCCTTTTCCTAACCTGCATGCCACTGTACCCCATTGTGAGTCAGATCACCCCTTTCTTTTTTCTGACAGAGTGATGCATACTTGCTTTATGAACATATGTTTCAATTAAGACATATCTCATATTTTGTCAGGTTGATTTGTCAGGTGACTTGGTGCTTTGAAAAACAGATGCATTAAACTGTGTACTAGTTTCACACCTGAAAAACAAATTTGCTTAAAGCATTTTGTTGGTTCAATTATTGAAGATGGAAAAAGAGAAGATGAACTTTCTTCTGCTGTCTACGTTTAAAACTGTGGAACCTGAAAGCAGGGTCTTACATCCCCCCCTACCACAATTGACACATTGTTACCCTGAGCAAATCACTGTCCATCAATATTCCTTGTTTTCCTTAACAGTCTGTAGGGAAAGTCTCACTCATATGGGGTAATACTCTATATTGTTATACTATGCAAACATATTAACCATTATAAATTGCATACTGGTGGGGATCCAGTAGGCAGAGTGAGGTACTTGAAGTGTGTGAGGTTGGTAAAGAGGGTGCCAGGTATAGCTTTTGTGTTGTGCAGTGGTTAGGCAACACACCAAAGATTGCTCTTTTGCAGTGCCACTGTGTGTTTGGCTCTTAGATTGAAAGCAGACTCCCTGACTCAGTTCTACCAATGGAGATGTAGCCTGCTCTCCAGTTGCAAACTGAGACTTGAGAAACCTTGGCTCAAATCCCAGGTTTCCCATTTCACCAAAATATATTATCCATGTGAAATCGTTTTACTAGGTTTGATATGTGTGGGAGTTACCCTGAGGCCTGGGGGTCTAAGAAAATACAAACATAACTGAAAGATAAAAGGAAAGTAATGTCAGGAGAAGTTGGTATTATGTTTAGTTATTCAGAAAGTCAAGGATGCTGCATTGTAGGCTTGAGCCACTGGACCATGGGAGAGAAAATTGTACTTGCCCCACAGGCCAAATGTTGCCAGTCCTCACCTGAACAGTTTTAAGAGCATGTGTGTACTCTTTCTTCCCGCTTTCCCCTCCCCTCTTCACACCCCACTCCACCGGTGTCCTCTCATCCTCAGCCATTTTCTCCTCCTTCTCTTCTAATACATCGGAGGAGGTCACTAAGGTTGTCTGCTCTATGAAGGTCTCATCCAAAATGTTCTCCCCCAGTTTTTCCGGAACTTTTAGGGATAATATTGTCTCCCTTGCCCCCGCACTTTCTGATTTCTGCTATCACTCTCTTGCTATCGGGTCTTTCCCCTCTTCCCTTAAGCACTCCCTTGTGCGCCCCCTCTTGAAAAAACCTACTAGCGACCCCTCGTTTCTGGAAAACTACCACCCCATCCCTATCACACCCTTCATTGGGAAACCTCTGGAGAAGCTAGACCTCCCTAAACTGACCCAGCATACTGAGCTCACTGGTTGCTGACAAATCCATCAAGCTGGATTTCGAGCATCCAGAGGCATGAAAACCTACTCTCTGCAGGTTAAGCGCTACTCTAAGCAGTGAGCTGGTCGTATACCCAGGGACGTCATTTAGGGGTCGCCCGAGGTCGCAACTGCCACCTCTGAGATCTCCCTTGCGACCTCTGTGGTCTCCCTTGCGACCTCTGTAAAAAAAAAAGAGATTTCTTTTTTATTTTTTCTAATGCAAGCTCCTGGGCTGTGGCCAGCAGCATGTGTCTCTTTACTTCTGGAGTGGCTAGCTTTCTTGTTCAGGCCCTTTAAAAAAAAAAGAAGAAAATTAAGAACAGGAGTGCCACTAGTCTAACACTTTCAGCACTGACCCTAAATAAGAAAGAATAGGAATACCAAATAATACGTCTTTCTGGAATTCCATACAATAATTGCTAGACTCAGTAAAGGTTTATTTCAGGCACACTTCAGGGGGTGAGTCACTGATTTAGTCTGTTCTTAAATGCCTCAACTCAGCCTTTCATCCTTCTGAGGTCGATAAATGATTACCAACAGAGGTTGGGTGATATCGGGTGTATATTTTTTCTATATTAAGTGCTTAAGCGTAAGTGCTATATGATAACACATCATTATCATTTGGTCATGGACGTCTGCTTGCATTCACAGTAAGTTCATAATATGGGCCTATACACACTGATCTTAACGATACATATCGCGATCCATTCTTGTATGAAATGTACATCACATTATAGTGATATCGGAACCATATTCTTCGTAGTGTACAAAGCTATGTGATGCCACTTCCTGTTTTGTCAACGGGTGAAAGGTTGTGTTCCATCGCTTCCCGTGATATCACTTCGGGGTAGGGTGATGACATCACTTCCTGTGATGTCATCAGGCATCACGGGTCATGTGATGTCACTTCCGCAACTCCTGTCTTTTTGGTGAAATGACGTCCCTGCATATACCCCTTTCCTCGCCTGGCTCCCTCCTCTTGAACAGACTCTCCCTTCCTCTCCATCTTGAGCTGGATCTCCTCAAATTCCCGAAGTTTCTCAAGAATGTCCTCATCGCCTCCTCTCTCCCTCTCTCCCTCACTTGCTAAACTCCACAGTTGCTGAGATTGGTGGCCTGGGCCTTTATGTGTCCTTCTGGGTCCTGGTCTTCTGTCCAATCGCATTCAGCCTCCACCCTCTCCCAGCACTTCCCCTCAGGCACCCACTGGCCTGTGTTAACCCACAGTCTGTCACTTATTATAGTGGCTGATGATACCTCTTTACCAAGTGATCTCTGCCAGGCACTTACTTACCTGCTATCATCACCTGACTCTCTGGCACTTCCCCTCTGGGAACCTCTAGCACTTGCCACATTTCCTTGTCCCTTTTTCTCTCTCTGCATGTTCCAAATGCTCAAAAAGTCTAGTAGGACCACCTCTGTCTTGTCCATCAGTGTTGTTCCTATGTGTTCCCCTGTTCCCACCTCTGTGCCGTGTGGGCACTTTGAAACACAATTTCTTGATATATAAGCACCTTACAAATGCACAATATATACATAAATAAATAATCTACATTTGTTGCAGTCAGGTTCACCCTCTCCGCATAGTGCTACATTGTTTCGTATCTGGAATGATGCAGTAGAGAATGTGGATAGGGGACAGGACACTGTTGATTTCATTGGACTGAAATTCCCACATTCAGTGCTGCTGAATTTCACACAATTACTAGAGTAAATTGAAGTATGCTTTTACTGTGGGGTGTATTATCCTCTTCCCATCAACAATTATGGATGGTTCTTACCAAGATGAGATCTATATCCTGGGGCATGAATGAACAGATACCCTGGAGAAGACGCCTGTTTCCAATGCCATTGTCGTGTCATATGAGAACGAGTTTTGAATTAGATGTAAATATACAAGCATATGATAATGACAACCAATTTTAAAGGAATGCGATCATTTAGAAACGCAGATTTAGTCACTGGTGGTGGAAGTAATGACATAGTAAAAGTTGTTGCAGGCAGTCTTGATAATAGGTGAAATGTGCATTAGCACTTAGTGGAGGACCTAAATAAATGTATGAACCTCGATTTTAAGAGAGTGGGAGTGGGTGGTCCTTGAAATTATTGTCTATAGGATTTAGGATGCAAACATAGACCCTTATTTAATTTTATTTATGTATTGGGTATTTATAATGTGCCTATACAGCAAATGGTGTGTCAAGAAATTAAATGGTTATATTTATGCAAGAAGATGCACCTGCTTATCGGTATCTGGCATTTTCTCATTCTACACCTGTAAGAAATCTATACTCAGATTTCAGGCTCTTACTGAAGGTGCCCACTACATATTTAGCATCCAATGGAGAACGACATTCCTAAATAGTGTGTTGTAGGCTCTGGCACATCATCCAGATTAAATAAAGACCTGCTTGAAAATGCCCCTCATTAGAAAGTAATGAAAACACTAGCATATCAGGAAATGTAATGGTGTTCAGCGCAAGGGCTAAACTACTTTCTAAAGGTGATATAGTTTGGAAAGGTTCAGTGTAAGAGACCCCACTCTAACTCTATTTCACTCACAAACAAACTGCCTTCTTTTGTGCGTCTAGTTATTGCCTCAAGAAGTCCCTGTTGGTGCAATGACATTGCCATTTACTTTATTTTGATTTAATTTAATTGCTTATGCCGCAAACCTAGCTCAAGAGCAATGGAGTGCTTTACAACAGGTTTGTGCCAGAACTGGCCATGGCATTTTATAAAGTAACTCAGTACTGTTGGTGGAAGGATAGCGGGACTTTTGTTCCTATGACAGCGATTGTTGAAAGTACCACATTTTCAGTGTTTTGCATAAATGGGGCTGTTAGGGGCATTTCTAGCATCTACTGGGATATAGTTCCAGATGGTCGGGGCAGGGCAGTAGAAGGGCTGCTTGTGGGTCTTCTTTTTGTGGTCTAGCTTTGACTCCAACCTTTTAATAGTTTTGCTACATGAAGCGCCTCCAGAGGTGTAGAGATGAGCCGCCAAGTAGGTTGGTGTTCCATTTGAGACTGCCTTGTAGGCGATACATGCAATTTCGAATATGATCCTGGCAGTGAGGATGAACCAGTGAAGCGTGCACAGTTTTGGAGAGATAGAGTCACATTTGCAGGCACCTGTAGTGAGGCGGGCTTCAGTGAAGTGTGCTGCTTTGAGGAGGGGCAGGTGTGTGGCTGGATACCCATTAAGGAGGGCATTTCCCCAATCGATGTGTGAGATAACGAGGGCTTCAACAACCATTTGGCATTCATTTGGGGGAAAGAAGGGTTTGATTTTGTGGAGTTTGTGGATCTTTAACCATGTGGTTTGTGCCCTTTTGACTATGTGCTTTTGCAAGGAAAGGCTACTGTCAACAATGAAGCCCAGGGTTTTGGCTGTGTTTCACAGCTGAGGGATGAATCCTTCCAAGTACATGTCATACATCCAGATGACGTCATGTATTAGCACTACATGTCCATTTAATATGCAGTTATATGTGCTGATATATGTTAGTTCTTGCCTTAATATGTACATATTATATAATATTATTATCAAAGGCACAGATACATACTTAAAATTCCATGGTATTACAAACCATGGAATATATCTCTACCCAATGTGCCAGAAAGTGATCTTATATTCCCAGGTGTCCCATTTCTTGTGATATATTGCTATAATAAGATCTGGTACTCCCATATCATCCGGGAATTCTCAACATATGCAACATACACTGTAATCCCATGACATTCTCAAATATGTGCACTCATGCTGCCACACAATTATCACAATTACAGATATTTTAACAAACACAGAGCCCTACACCAATGTAAAAAAATATACACTTCCTTGAATGCACTTCTCCCCTGCCTGTACACTCACATAGGCAACCAGCTCTACTGGCACATCCACCCATTAAAAAAAACACACAGCCGCGCGCATAGTGTGTCAGTGATGTGATATCAGTGATGAGTTTAGAGGGAGCATACAGGGTTCAGCATTCTCAGACTGGCTGCAGTAACAGATAGTAGGCCATTACGAGAAAGCGATTTTAAGACTATTTGGAGGACACAGTGGCTGGGGAGAGAGGTGAGAGTGGGACAGCATCTTGGTGCCCATGGAGGATTGAGTCCCCTTATGGCCACTGCACTCTGTCTGCTGCCGATAGAACTCACAGTCCCCCTCCTTGCCTTTAATACTAATATAAGATTAAACTTGTGCTTCACATTGGACTGGTGCATCACAGTCCACTGCTGCTGCACCAGTTCTGGGCCGTCACGAGGGAGGCCTCGTGGCCCCCTCTCCTAAGTGGTAGGCAGCACAGTCTCCCGTGTACTTTATTCACACGGGGGACTGTGCTGTCTGCTCTCTGCCCCTGTAATGATTTTGCTGTTTGTTGCGAAGCCGTTTGGCTCTGCAACAAAGAGCAAAATAATGGGAGACAGCAGGGCTCAGAAGTGGGCTCTGCTGCCTCCCGTCATTCAGCTCAAAAAGTGGACATGCTGAATGACAAGAAAGGACTCACGTTGCTCACCGTGACCATGCTGACTGATGGTAGAGGAGTTCTCTCCTGTCAGTCAGTGTGTTCAAGTTGTCAGCGTGACCACGCTGACTGACGGGCGAGGAGTCCTCTCTTGTCAGTCAGTGTGTTCACGTTGCTCAGCATGACCACACTGACTGACAGGAGAGGAGTTCTCTCTTGTCAGTCAGTGTATTAATGTGTCAGCGTAACCACGCTGACTGATGGGAGTGGAGTTCTCTCTTGTCAGTCAGTGTGTTCATGTTGCTCAGTGTGACCACGCTGACTGTTGGGAGAGGAGTTCTCTCCTGTCAGTCAGTGTGTTCATGTTGTCAGCGTGATCATGCTGACTGACAGGGGAGGAGTTCTCTCTTGTCAGTCATTGTGTTCACGTTGCTCAGCGTGACCACGCTGACTGATGGGAGAGGAGGTCTCTCCTGTCAGTCAGTATGTTCACGTTGCTCAGCATGAACACACTGACTGGCAGGAGAGGAGTTCTCTCTTGTCAGTCAGTGTATTCATGTCATCAGCATGATCATGCTGACTGATGGGAGAGGAGTTCTCTCCTGTCGGTCAATGTGTTCATGTTGTCAGCGTGATCACGCTGACTGATGGGAGAGGAGTTCTCTCTTGTTAGTCAGTGTGTACACGTTGCTCAGCATGACCACACTGACTGACAGGAGAGGAGTTCTCTCTTGTCAGTCAGTGTGTTCATGTTGTCAGCGTGATCACGCTGACTCTTCGAGAGGAGTTCTCTCTTGTCAGTCAGTGTGTTCACGTTGCTCAGCGTGACCACGCTGACTGATGTGAGAGGAGTTCTCTCTTGTCAGTCAGTGTGTTCACGTTGCTCAGCATGACCACGCTGATGGACAGGAGAGGAGTTCTCTCTTGTTAGTCAGTGTGTACACGTTGCTCAGCATGACCACACTGACTGACAGGAGAGGAGTTCTCTCTTGTCAGTCAGTGTGTTCATGTTGTCAGCGTGATCACGCAGACTATTCGAGAGGAGTTCTCTCTTGTCAGTCAGTGTGTTCACGTTGCTCAGCGTGACCACGCTGACTGATGTGAGAGGAGTTCTCTCTTGTCAGTCAGTGTGTTCACGTTGCTCAGCATGACCACGCTGATGGACAGGAGAGGAGTTCTCTCTTGTCAGTCAGTGTGTTCGTGTTGTCAGTGTGATCATGCTGACTGATGGGAGAGGAGTTCTCTCTTGTCAGTCAGTGTGTTCACATTGCTCAGAATGACCACACTGACTAACATGAGGGGGCTCCTCTCCTGTCAGTCAGTGTGTTCATGATGTCAGCGTGATCACGCTGACTGATGGGAGAGGAGTTCTCTCTTGTCAGTCAGTGTGTTCACGTTGCTCAGCATGGACCACGCTGACTGACAGGAGAGGACTCCTGTCAGTCAGTGTGTTCATGTTGTCACCGTGATCATGCTGACTGATTGGAGAGGAGTTCTCTCTTGTCAGTCAGTGTGTTCACATTGCTCAGCGTGACCACGCTGACCGATGGGAGAGGAGTTCTCTCTTGTCAGTCAGTGTGTTCACGTTGCTCAGCATGACCATGCTGACTGATAGGAGAGGACTCCTCTCCTGTCAGTCAGTGTGTTCATGTTGTCAGCGTGAGCATGCTGACTGATTAGAGAGGAGTTCTCTCTTGTCAGTCAGTGTGTTCACGTTGCTCAGCTTGACCACGCTGACTGATGGGAGAGGAGTTCTTTCTTGTCAGTCAGTGTGTTCACGTTGCTCAGCATGGCCACGCTGACTGATAGGTGAGGACTCCTCTCCTGTCAGTCAGTGTGCTCATGTTGTCAGCGTGATCATGCTGACTGATGGGAGAGGAGTTATCTCTTGTCAGGCAGCATGTCTACGTGTCGGCTGCGTGGATGCTTTTTAAGGGTGCATGGAGGTAAGTTAAGTGTTTTTTATTTTATATTAAAAGTGTATATGTTTATTTAAATGAAATTAGTATGTATATGTGTATGTATGAACGCATGCGTGCATGTTGGTGTTTGTGTCAATGGTATGTTTGGTTTTATGTATACATGCATACATGGAGTTGTGTAACTGGTGGATGAATACATGGGTGAAAGTATTTTTTGTGAGTGTGTGGTCAGCACCACCCCTAAATGTAGCCGCCCCGGGGGCCACTTCATTAAGGGGTGGGTTCATGGCATCAGAGGTGCACCTAGGCTAAAATGTCAGGTGGGAAAGGGGACTAACACTTCAAATGTTGGGAGAGGCGCTAACGCCAGAGGCTGTGAGGAAGGGGCAAACTTCCTTGTGTGGGGGCACCTAACATCTTTCCACATTTTGAATTAGACTATTCTGGTGAAGCTTCAATGTTACAAGGAGCTACCTTTTGCCTTCATTTCTGAAACGTCACACTTAAGGACTGCTGTGAGAATGAGATGTCTCATGTCACCACTTCCCTTCTTATCACTCCCCTAGCATGCAAGTCCTAACCCCACATCACGATTTCAATTACCTAAACATGTATTGATATGAATGCAGGTGCTAACAGTAAAATGACTTCTCATGGCCATGCTAATCCCTATGGCAATTCTCACCCAGTTCCTGCCCTCCCCACCCAAAACTCCTCCTCACTGGAACTGTTTGAGCTAGCTTTAAACATACCTTGCCATCAAACTTTGTCCTCAATGTGCCAGCAGGTGTTTCCTCAAAGGAGTCTTCTGAGAGTTCATGACTTCATTGGAGTTGTAAACACGGAACTGGTGTAGTAAAAATGTCTTAATCAGGTCTGCCTTTGGCCACTCAATTTGAAAACACCCTGCATGACTTTCGTTGAAGTTCTTTTAAAAATAAGCATTGGCAAAGCCAACAGTTTTGGCTTGTGTATAAGTATTAGGCATTTACCAGGCACTGCTATTAGCTGCTCAGGTACTCAAACCATTTTGCACTGGCACTATCAATGGCCAGCTAATACCAATACAGAAGTGCCTTTCCCATGCCTACACAAATGTTCAAACTGTTAGCATTGCCAGTGCTCTTTTTGCTTTACCCATGATGCACAGGACTATGCATCAAGGTTAAATGAAACATACTACTTGGCTAAATTGGCCCACATTGAATGTAGGCCAATCTAGCCAGTAATAACAGTTATAGTACACAGTCAGCCTGGATATACTTTCTGTGGCATGGCATTTTTACTGTCTGGGAGTCCGTACATGGTAATAATGGCATGTATTGATGCAGCCTGCATCAATATAATTAGTACAACCAGCATGAATATATTTCTATACTAGCATATCTTGCGTGGAAAGGCGGCATGAAATGTATTGGAAAATGTTCCTATGCACAATTTGTGATTTGCAACTATTGGGAATTTCCATGTGCTTCCATACAAACCCAATTGCAAACTGTATGGATTTCTACCCAATTTGGCAAAGAAAGTGCTGTAAAATGCATACTTTTAACCCAATGTTTCAAACATTTTCTTGGGAGTGAGAACCCCCCTCAAGCAACCCTTGTTTGGTTTGGCTACCTCACTGTGCTCTGTTGATCTTGCCTAATTGGCACAAACATTTAAGCCTCTTAAATTCAGAAATGTACCAGCCTCCACTGTACATCATTTGTCACTGTGTATGATGTGTGTTTTAATGCACACACAGGGACAGGGTGCTCCTTAATAATATGATATGGCATTTATAACGTGCCTGTACACAAGTGTTTCTAGTCACGACAAGGCAACAAGGGAGAAACAAAAGAGTAGGACAAAACACAGATCTTACTAGGCCTTGTGTCATTCAGATCACTCAAGAGCAGGGAAGGGGGGAGGGGAGAAGTGCCGAGGGTGGGGTAGGATGCAGAAGTGCAGGAACAAAGGAGAAACAAGAGTGCAGCCAACGGGTGGCAAGTGTGGGTACTCATAAGTGCAGCCAACGGGTGGAGAATAAGAGCAAGAGCAGGGACTGTAGGGTTACAGATACAGACCACACGTGCAGGGGAGCCAAGAGGCAATGTGGGATTGCAACAGGACAGGCAGAGGCCTGGGATCGAATTCAGAGCTTGACCAGGTGACCAGTGCATGGATCATGCAGGTGATCAGCAAGGGAGAGGAAGAGGGAAGGCAGAAGCAAAGAGACAGGTCCTGAGGTGCTTCCGGAGATGGTTCTCTTCAAGTTTCAGCGAGGCAGGGAGGCTGTTTCCAGAGGGAGGCCCCAGCCGAAGAAAGAGATCTGCCCTCAACTCTTTGCTTGGAAAAGTGACTGACCCTTCGAGAATTGGAGGTGGCACAGTGGAGAGCTCATGCCATTTTATATATATTTATTCATATGATAAAAAAGTTAGTCTGGCATGAACTTTTCTTCAGTAGAGACATTTAACTTTGCTGTAGTTGATTTGGAGTTGTAGTAATAAACCATATTTGGGATCCTGCACACAAACTCAAGTGGAGATTTCTCAAATCTCCTGTTTGCGGAGGTGCCACCGCTGGCCGAGTGCAAAAAATTGTAAGGGGGCCTCACCAAATGTTTTGCCCCGGGACTCACCACATCTTCTGACAGCCCTGCACCAGTTTCGATGGCCTACTCCTGCCAGAGAAAAGGGTAGTTATCAGAGAACTGCATATTCTTGTTTCAAGAGTAAAAAGTTCTGAATCACCAGAAGGAATACGATGCCCTGCATTACTGTTTCTGGATTTAGAAGGACATAGAACATCTGGTTTTGTGGAGTAATTTCTCTCTTTCCCCTGTGAAGCACAGACACCAGATAGCCACTGATGGCCTTTGTAACCAGTTAGTCAAAACTGGGCAGAACTGATTTTAATAAATCTGGAATGTAAAAGCCTGAGAGCTCGATCACGTGTCACGCATTAAGAGTGTTCAATTCCTCGGCTGTTCAACGCTTTGAGTGACACATGGTGTTTATATCCGTCCTGATATACATAGCAAAGCATTGAAGTACATGCACTCTAAGAGTTAACACAATTACCAATGGAGAGAATAGAATAGGACCGGAGATAGAGATTCTGTCACGTGATAAAACTCTGTATTTTCATCCTGGGCATCGGGTCTGGTCTGATATATGCAAAGAAGGAGAACTGCTGGTCATTTCCTTCTTTTATAAACCCCGAAGAACCACTCTTTTCTCAGGCTTCAAAGAACATCCCTACAATCAAGTGTTAATAAATCATGTCCTGCGACACAAAAGCCTCTTGAAAGCCTGGCCTGCTCCTTCACACGTCCAACGTGGGAGGAAGGCCAGCTGCACCACGGAGCTTGGGTGGAACTCTCCGACTATGTAACGGGAATCTGTGCACGGGCTGAGTTGCTAGGTTCCCCGCTCGTAAAGCGCCCTCATGCAGAGATGAAATGGCTAGTGCGCTGGCTCTGTTACATGAGAAATGCACTTGCTCTGCTTGATGACATCTGCATTCGTGTTCTCTTCTCTGCCACTTAGTGACATGTGCTCGTACCATAGATACTCCAGTCTCACATGCTGGCATTTACCTCAACAGTCTGGTACACATCATTGAAAAAATAGTGAGCGATTTGCACAACGAATTTAGTTTCAGGCAGGGTTGCAGTTTTACTCAGAGAAAGAGACAGGTGTAAAAGAGTCATCTTCTACAAAGCCGCAGCCTGTTGCTCTCGGTATGTAACTGCATATGTCTTTTTTTCTGGTGCCGTTTACTTTAAGCGCTGCGACTTGTTCTACATCTCGGGCATGTGTCTGCAATCCCTGCGAATGTCAGTAGTTTGGTCGTTTTGTAATAATGGACAGGATGTTATCACCCCACAGGGAAAGCTATTACATGACATTAAAAACGTTTACACATTTCTGCAAGTAAAACTGTATAAACACCCTGCCACCCTGCACTCCAGCAACGGGACCATTGTAAAGCATATTGTTATGGAATGATGGCCAACATCATTTTAAGTGCTTTTCTGTGTTCAGGCATTACTTCCAGTTAATAATAGGGCTGGAGGGCTGGCTGAAATGCCTCCTTCGTTTGCAAAGTCTTTTGTGGCTCGGCAGATGGTGGACTTTATTTCCTAGCCCATGTCAAGGGGTCACATTTTAGAGTGCATTTAGCTGCATTTGAAGCTCAGGTGTAGAAATACCAAGCTCATAGCATGTGATCAATTTAGATTGTATATTTACAGAAGGACCACTTTGGAGGCCTAATTGGAATGTAACCATGTATTTTAAAATACGTTTTCTATTGAAATATTCCCATGTGTGTGGGGTGATCTCATGAATTCAGAGGCCTTGGAAAGATGGGTCTTGGTAACAGAGGGAGTCATGTATTTCCCTGATGTACATTGTTTGTTTGCCTCCAGCTGGCCACACTAATCACCTGGAATGTCAGCCTCTACCCCATTAGCCCTGTATCCACGTCTAATCAGACAAGGCATGTGTATAGCTCCCAGGATGAATCACAAGTAGCATTGTGAAAGCCACATTACAACACCAATGTTGCCATGCAGATTTAATTCGTAATCTGACCCTTATTGTAAAGTCTCACATATAATTAGAATACTTATTGTACTTAAAACATACTTATATTTGCATTCACAAGTGTATCACCATATCTTTCTGACAACTAATATACTCCATTCAATGTTGCTTACTGTTGACAAAAGAACCAAAAGGCATTTGTCTTTATGAAATTACAGGTGAATGCATTAAGTTCTTATTCAAAGCTTAACAATGTTTTTCAGGTAAGGTAAGAACTTGTGCCGATTGTTTAGCTTTCTTGCACTCTGCTCGCCACTATTTGTAGGGTGCATTGCTATTAGTGATTAGGTGTAGCACCGCTTTGCATTTTGCAGACTCCACTTCTCTTAATTTGTTATATTCTATACAGTGCAGGACGGGGGGATAGCTCTGTGGCAACGTGCGGGTCTTGAAACAAGACCACGCGGAGCAAGCACAGGTTCAAATCCCAACCCATGCTTGTAAGAAAAAAACAAAACAAAAAAAAAACTGTGTGTTATAAATAACCTGCCCTTCCACAATGAAACTAGCAGCTAGATACCTATGGGTTATGTGCACTGTAAATAAATGCATACATAAATAAAGTACATTATCTCAATGCAGCAAGGTGCAATTTATCAGATGAAAGCTGAATGTTTTAGTTTGCAAAATGGTCTTTCAGCATTTCTTGCTGTGAGTTTAAAGTTGATCACAATCCAGTCTTTGGGCCTTATGTAAATGTTCACTATACAGTTTTTAGGAGCTTTCAGTTTTTGGTGATATATTTGTGGTATGTGAGGTGCTATCCCTAAATTGAGCAGTTAACTACCTGCATCCCAGATGTGTACCATTTTGTGCTAACTGAAGAAAAGCATGAACACTTGAATGAGGTAACGGGTTATTCCAGCACCTCTCACTTTAAATTCATTCAATTTCTATGTTCATCAGGATTTGCTAAACCACAAATGACTTGGCTTCCATGGCCTGCAATGAACTTCTTAAAAGAAATTGGTGAGCGCACAGCTCCTATTCTGCTTGAAATGTGCATTTATTATTTCAAGAAAGATCGCTTGCTTGCCAAATCAAGACATGCAGCATTTATGCAATTTTCGAAAAGTTATGAATATCTAAAGTTGTCAAAACTATCATAGAATTTTCAGGATTAATTTTGACTCAGGGAGCGATAGTCAGCCTTAAGGCAATATTAAAACGTTGCCAAGCTTGTTGATTGAGATCAGAAAGGATATATCAACAGTAGACTTGGATTTCATAGTTGAAGACCTTTACATGATCTATTGCAAGTATCTAATAGAGGAACACGTGTTGACAGAAATCGATGCTGAGGGGTTTGTCGAGGATATACTGGCGCTGCCTTTTCTCTTTATCGCTATGCTAAGAGAAAGGCTTTATTGGGCAGATTTAGGTATTATACACTTTACAGTTTGCTATTGTGGATACAAACAGTCCTTATTCACCTATATTATTTTTTAAATTGTTTTTAATTAAATTAATTAACTTTTACAATCTTTACATAAAACAAATAATTCACAAAAATTAATTTTTCTCATTACATGTTAAAACACACTTACAGAATTACAAAATTACAAAATTAAACACATAGTTGACTGTTTTCATTTAATTTCCTGTGCACATGTTTACATTCGTTGACATATATATTATAAATTCAGAGCATTCAAGAAATTTGCAGTTACAATTCTGATTCTCACTAGGCGGGCATAGAAGATTATTTTCCATCGTAACTCTTGATTTACAGCCGCAAGAAAACAATACAGGTTTGCAAAGTGTGTTTTCCTCAATGAAACCAACTGAGAGCATTCAATAATAAGGTGTTTCATGGTTTCCTTTTTATTTATCAACTGACAAAATCAACAGATATTATCTGATTCCTTAATTATGCGTCTATCGGCTAGAACCTCTCTTGTTGGCCATAAATTGAATCTTAAACGCATAATTGCTGAACGAGCGGCCAGAGATGGGCTTCTCACTCGATAAGGTGTCATTATTCGGAACTTTTTGTCAAACATGCAGTTGCCATCAAAGTGTTTATAAGTCAGGCAAAGCTCTCGTGTTTGGATCCAGTTAGTGGTGAAGATCTGCAATTTGGCTTTCACCAGATTTCTCACAAGAAGATCAATCATTACATTTGCAGTAGTTAGTATGTGATAAATACTTTGCAACCATCTCTTAGCAAATGCATGATTAGATGAAAACAAGTAAGATGACAATATCTTCAAAAGAGTTGTGGTATCATTACACATAAGGCATTTTCTAAATAAAGCGCATAGGTGCTAGTGATATTTGGCAGCCAATGAAATCAGACCTAGTTCATAACGGATCCACACTATTGGAACCCCGTGCGGTAAGTGTAAAATCTGTCTCCAGAATAAGGCTATCAGTTTATCAAAGGTATGATCCTCAATTCATTCTAACGCTTCCATACCATATAACAACACAGGGGTGCATTTTTGGGTATAGTAGGTACAAGCCGGCATAATAGAAAATTTGCCGTACTTCTGCATTATAATTTTAGTTGATGTTTGTATTTTTTGTTGCAATCTTTCTAGATGGCTTTGATTGCATTGACTCTTGTCAATAGTGATTCCCAGATAAAAATATTGACTTACAACATCAATTTTGATGTTTTGTATGGTCCAAATCATTATGTTGCAAGTTATCTTTTTCGGAGCATAAATGACGATTTTGGTTTTCCCCAAATTTAAACTTAAGTGATTGATCTGGATGTATTGTGTCAAAAGAGTCAGTAGGGTTTGTAGGCCTACCAGACTTTTGGAACAAAGGACTAGATCGTCTGCATATAACAATGCTGCTATGGACCTACCATCCAATTTCGGTGCATCTGTTAGTTGGATTGCAAATGCCTCTTCGATGTCATAAATAAAGAAGCTAAATAATGCAGACACCATTATGCACCCTTGTTTCAGACCGCTAGCAGTTTTAATTGCTGGGGAAAGTAACCCTTCTGTGTTAAGTCTTATCTGTATGGAAGTTTTTGAATGGAGTGCATAAATGATGTATTTGAGTGTTGCTGGGCAATTTGCATTTGATAATTTGGTCATTAATAATGGGCATGAAATCAAATCAAAGGCCGCGTTAAAGTCGACAAAGGCCAAAAAAAATTGGCTGTTTGGTGGCTTGTGCTTGGCTCTTGATTGCGCTTATGCATGTAAGATTAATGGTAGTGCCCATATCCGGTACAAACCCAGTTTGATTTGGGTCACGTCTTTGATGGGATTTAGTCCAGGAGTTGAATTCTTGCAACACAATTCTTGCAAAAATCTTGCCTGGTGCATCAAGCAATGCAATGGGTCTGTAATGATAGGGCTTGGATCTATCACCCTTTTTGAAAATGGGTACTGCAATCGAGGTTCACCAGGAATCAGGGATGCTTTTGTTGCATACAATGGCTCTAAAGATTTTATCAAGTCTGATCGCCCAAGCAATTGGATTTGCTTTAAACCTAGCATTGCTTAGACCATCAGGTCCTGCCGCTCTAGATCTACTTGATCGTTTTATCAGGTCTTCTATTAATATTGGTGAGAACTCTAGATTCCAGGTGGTTGCTCCGGGGAAGTCATAATTCAAATCTGAGATGCTTGTGTCACTATAAAGTTCAGAGAAATGGTGTATCCATTGCCATTCCATGACCCCATTAATCTGGCTGTGGTTTTGTTTATCGTGTTGCACATTATTTGGTAATGACCATATTTCTGCAGTATTTTTGTTCTCCATAGTGTGCAGCATACATTCACTGTCTGCCTGAAGCATAAGGGCAGCTCTTCCACGAGTTCAATTTCTAAATTTGGTTTTAGCTCTTCTAATGGCTTGAGCTTGATGTTCAAGTAGAAGTGACTGAATTGCTCTTTTTTCTCAGCTCAGCTTTCCGATCTTTCAATTCTTGATTGAATTGATGTTTGTGGGAAAAAGCATGCTGATCATTTTTACTGAACATCGTCCTGTATCTGTTCATAACTCTTGCATAAGAGATGTTGTTTTTATCTTGCATATCCAGATCATTTCCCAACATATATAGGTCTTGTCGGTCCACCTAAATCTTGTCTTTGCATTGTTGACCATTACGCTTTGCATCATGCTTCTATTAGGATGAGTGGATTGCTGTGAAGACCATGACCAGGTTAACGGGAGCAGATGGTGGTCACTATTTGTTTGTTCCACGATTTTGAGCTGGGTTGCTAGATTGAATAAGTTCCCATCTGCATAGATATAATCGATGATGCTACCTGTATCTCCGCGATACCAGGTGTTCCGCGGGGGCACATCCCCTGGGAGAGAACCATTGGCCAATCTGAAGTTCCTGTCAGCCATGAACAGGATCCACCTTTCCACTTGCTCAGATCGGCTGTTTTTTCGGTTGGAGTTTCAGTTTAGGTTGATGTCTCCTAGAAGGATAGTGGCCAAGATGTCTGTCGAGGCCAATATCAAATCCAAAAGTGTTGTTAGAGCACCATAGAATGCATCATCTGTGATGCCCTCTGGATTCCTATACATGTTGATTAGTGCAAATGTCGACTGTTGCAATTTAATCCTTACCAGCAGTAGGAAATCATTTGGTGCGAACCCATGGCATAATGGTTAGCCCACTACTTTGTTTGACTGCTACTAATAATCCCGAGGTGGGTCTGCTCTTTGACGCTTTGGCTGCTGCTAGCAAAATGACATCATGGTTGTTCCAGACAGCAGTATTCCTCAGCCAAGTTGCCTGTAGGGCTATAATGTCATAATCTTCCAGGCTATTTCCTTTCTCGATCTGTAAGTGGGTGTGTCCATGAGTATTCCATGAGGCAATTCATATGTTCTGTGTACAAGTAGCTAATTGTTATGCTCTATAATTCATCACAGTTTCTGGTGCAGACTTTTGATAGATTTGGGGCACATGTTTAAGATCCTGGCTAGATTGTTGATGTAGTTGTCCTTTGGCATGCGGATCTTGTGCGATAATGAGTCCCAACTTGAATATCTCCATCTTCGCTTTCCACAGTGCATTCAGCACAACTCTCGATAGTAAGCATAGTCATACTATTGAAAGATCTTCGTCACTCAAAAATTCAATTTGATCAATGTCTGTAGTTGATATATCTTCTAAATCAGGAATGTCTCCAAATATGTTCAGAACACTTGTTCTGCACAAATCGAATGTTGAGTATGGGGCTGCACGACATTTCATGAGTAATGAGTATCTCCTTTCAATCGCCATGCTTGCTGGTTCCTTGTTACTGGCTTTGTTTGAATTACTCAATATTTTGGCTCGAAGATGCTGATTCTTGTTATTCGTGGCTTGTGCACTGCCCTCCTTTGGGGGAATACAATGGAACCAATCGTCATGACCATGTTGTATTTGGCGGGATGCATTATTAGTCATGGATGCCTTTGGATTATTCTGATAGGAGACTTTGGGGCCATTCCTGGGCTCATTCTTCCGAAAATAGGCATCCAAGCATGACTTTATTGACATTTCAATGCATCTTTGTTCTTGCAGCAGATCTCTTGAGATTTGTGTTGGGATATGTCGAGTCACTCCTTCAGTCAGAGCAGGAATGCGTCCAAGCTGTCTCTCTTCAGCAATAAAGCAATCAGGCTGAGGACACTGCTCATTTGATTTGAAGAATTTGATGATTCTAGGTCTATAATCTCGATGGCTGAGTGCTGTTTTCCATTACTTTGTGTTTTTGGTAAACTAGCGCCTGTGCTAGCATTTGTATTGTGAATGCATTATGGCGGCCTCGCTTCTTTGTTGGGCATTCATATATGCATCAGTTGCATTCTGATAAGATTCTCTTTGTTGATCGAATTGGGCTTCATTATGCCTCATTGATGATTTTCTTAGCATTGTTTCCATATGATCAGGTGATTACAAATTCCACTATGATTGGGATTGTTTGTCGCATTTGTGTCACACGATGGAGGCTGCTTCTTATTCAGACATGCAACAAGAGGAGTATCCCTATACGGCTCAGGCAGCAGAAGGTTTGTGGTGTTATTATCCTTTACTTTCAAAATGTTTAAGTATGCTTCGACTTCTTTTCTGATGTCTTCTCTGCGTTGCTCGTAATACATGTCAGCATTGAGACCATTAATTCGTTTGTTTCCCATTGTGGAGTTCTCAGCAAACTTGTGTTCTTTAGGAGCTTGTAATCGGTTACTTTTAGCTGCCAATGAGAGTCCATTGCTCTCCTCTCCAGAGACTTGTTGGCGTTCATTTAATTCGTCGAGTAGGTCGTTAAGGGGCGGATCCATTTTATTTTTGGCAGAAATATCAAAGTGTCCTTCATCAATCTGAGTTTGGTTTGGATCTGGTATATTTTCCTGTGAATTTTGCTCTATGCTGATCCGGGAGTTGTTTTTTCCAAACTCATTCCCTGCACGGAGGTCTGGTGCAGCCTCTTCTTATAACACGGGTAAAATCACTTGTTCAATAAACGGTACTGCTAACAGACTTTTCGCCACAGGTCGCAAGCAAATATCTGCTGTTTTAACAAAGGAGGTGTTAAGGCGTTGTGCATCATTGTTCGTAGCTCGCTTATTTTTAGATGCCAATTCATCCACAATCCAATCCGAGATGCCTTGTATTAATTCAGTTTGCTTCGCTAATTTTGTTTCTAGCGGTTCAAACGATTTGAAGAGGCTTATTATGGTCATGTTTACCACTGATAGGGTAATTTCTAACATGGTGGGGGGCACTGGCGACATTACATGTTGGTCTGGTCGAGGAGCAGTATTTCTGCGTGGAGTAGGGTGCACGAATTATATAGCTGGAGACCCTGAAATTGCAGAGCTATTTATGCTCGGCGTGGAGGCAGTTCGGGCTTCAGAATGGCTTGAATGATCATAGTCACCAGCATGTAATAATATGTCTGGTATTACATAGCTGGTGTCTGGACTTTCATCTACAACTCCATGTAATGGAGTTTCTGCTGAGGGCAAACGAGGAGATAACCAAGTTGTTCCTAGCAATGTTTCATCCGAGACTACTGGTGCTCTTTCAGAGCGAAGTGGCAAAGTGGTCCATTCCGGTCCCTGCCTCGGTGCACACGCGCCGGTGCGCGCACGTTTCAAATTTATGGAAAACACTGAACAAGGGGGGGTGGCCAATAAAGTTAAACCTAAAACAAGTGAATATCAGTGAATTAGTAACTCTCCTTATGCCTACTACATATATAACAATGTTATGAGTCCTTACGCATCATTCACCTCTTTACAAGGCAGCAAATAAGTCCAATAGAAAAATGCTCAGGGCAGGCTCAGAAGCGGTTGGAGGAGACGTCTGTGGCAAAGTGGTCATTTCCGGTCCTTGCCTCGGTGCAATGACTACTATGTATTGCAACTGAACAACTGACTAGTTTTTAGTCACAATTCAAGACACTTTATAGGCATGAATGTTTTTGACGATTATCAGGGATACTTCCGTTGTAGCACAATACATGGTATGTTGAACTTCATATATGCCCTTTTGTGAGAACGATAGAAGAGGTCATTTCTGATTAATAACTTAGGTAGTTAAGTAAAGAAATTAAATATGCACAGAATTGTTTGCTAAAATATGACAATGTGAAAGAAGAAAGTTGCTGAATATGGGATTATGATGATTAACCATTAATTAATGAACATTTTGTGAAGCCTCTTGTCATTTTAAAATTATTGTGGTGTAGATTATGATGTGTGTGTTCACTGGGATAAAGATATGTGCAACCTCTTTAATATTGGAAAAGAGAAAAAGGCAACTGTGTCATTAAAAATGATAGCATCCAACAGTTTACTTCTGAACAGTAGTGCAATCCAGACTGGTTGCATATTTTAAGGGGGCTACTGTCAATACACCTTTGGAATGTGTACCTAAGGAGCAGAAGTAGGTAGGACAATTCTTAATTTAGATTCCCATGTATCATCTGTACCGCACATAACTTCTATAAAGTATGCTTGGTTTTAAAACATAAAACTGATCTAAAGTTTCTCCTATAATAAAGAGCACTATAAACCGAAGCATACACTATCAGTTAGAATACAATTGATCTAATAATTGGATAACATTTGGAAATGAGTAACAGTAACCTATATGGGAGAGACACAAGTTCTGTGATGGTAGTCCACTAACATAAATCAGTATGGCATGCAACATTTTTGAGCTGTAGTTTTCTCTTCTGACACTACATAGCACAGTGGCACAATTATGCCCTATGCATTTTCAAGAGATGAATGTTGGATTCATTATGTGCCTAACCTTTAACATCAACATTTCAATACCCATACATTAGCAGCATGATCAATCTATATATAATATTCTATAAAGGATTTTAAGATCAGTAAAATAATGTCTATCAGTATACAAAATGAAGGCTTTAGTTACAAATACATAAGATATGTAACTCCCGTGATGTGTGGTAAAATGTACACACATCCCCAGGTGCAGATTTTATCTTGTGAATCAGTCCTGCCATTCTGTGCATTCATTTACACATTTGACCACTTTTTCCAAGAGTAAGAGGTAGTTAGTTCTTGAAAATGGTTAGTGATTCGGGAATGGTGTCTTCTATTCAGGTTGGTTTATGGAAACAAATGTTTCTATTGGAAACATTCTAATAAAAAAGAGTTTCTTTGTCTTGAACATAACCTGACACTGTAGCCCTTCATCGGAAGAAAGTGTAGCTATCTGATTTGTGATGATTCCTCAGCATTCAACACACCAGCGAGGATACCCGAAACATCTGTGGATGTCAGATTTGCACCGAGAGCTGTATCGTTAAGTGTTGCAGGGATTTTCAATTTTGGTTGCACATAATACCATGCTTCACATAATACATTGACAATGTTTAGCTTGGAATGCTAGGTTTAATTTCTGTTACTTGAAACACCTTTCATATGCTAACTAAACAGAAAGCTGCTCAAAACAAGATTGTACTGTTCCGCGGTGGATGCGTCATTGTGGGGCATCGTGGCTCATTGCTCTTCTGCATCTTTTCGCCACCAGGCTCAGTTAGCTTGTTGGAGCTGAGACCCTTTGTGGTTAACTGTAGCCTGCAGGTCATTGCTGGGTCACCTTAAATTTGCTCACTATCATTTGCATCTTCTTTCCTTCTGTAGTGTATTGGGACCCCAATCATAGGTTATCTTTTGTCCAAATACCGAAGTTCAGTGTACAGATATCTGTCTTTCAAGTCTATAAATCCTCAAGTGGAGACTGTAACTGCTGTACCCAATCCCAACCACTGAAATAACATCTGTCTCCATGAACTCTGGAGCTTCTTTATTTTAAATGTCAATATGAGTGGGCATCCCCTATGGCTTTTGATTTTCTTGGAGTTACTGGTCTTCATATTGCCTGCCCCTTTTGTTGCCCCATCGGATTGCTAATATCTGGGACATAATGTCCTTTCTGCAATCACCTTGTGCCTCGTCTTTGGTGTTGAAACCTTAACATTGGAACCTTGAGTGGGGTGCCTCCTAATCCCCAGATATGTGGATGCTCCTTTTTGCAGGAACAAATAAGTACCAACTCACCAGTTTTTTTTTCCACAATAACTGCATTCTGATGATTAGATTAGTTCTGTCTAGATCCTATGAGAGGACATTCATAATATCCCTAAAGACAATTGTGTAATGTTAACGATTAACTTACCTGCTTCTGTTTGCGAACATTGGTTAATGAGGTGAGTCTGGAGTACTAAAAAATATATTCAGACTTGTAAGGGTGCACTATACATACCTAAAACCTTATTTCTTTATTAACCAGTTTTGCAAGTTCCTCACATTCAACTTTACCAGTATGCATGTGTATTGTAAAGAATAACATTGTTTTTCATGTAACGTCTCCTTCGCTTCCACTTCGGCACACTGGCTCTGTTTATGAATATATGGTTTTTGTGTCAGTTACTTTGCAATTGTGCTTATTTTAATGTAAATCATATTTGTTAATAACTTAATCTTTATTTGTTATTTATTTGCGGGGGCAATCTTTGACTGAATATCTTCTCTGTGTGGTTATATGATCTATGTTTTTCAACAGTATTGACATCTCTCAAGAGTGAAGCTTTGTTGATCTGTCACACTTACCACCAAGGAGCTTATTTTATAAAAGAAAAGTGTAATTTGGCAGCGCAGAGCTGTTCTGTTTGCACTACATCATGAACGGTTCCCCTCTGCTAGATTGTCTCCATTTGCACTGCAGACTACCAAAGTGCAGCGCAAAAGGTGGCATACACATGTGTACGGCCCCTTTTGCCCTGCACTTTTGCACTAAGCCTTGCAAAGTGAGGAAATGTTTGCATACCAGGCAGCGTTTACTTATTATTGTGAGAGCATGGCAAGCAGTGCTCTCAATTACAATTAAACCCTCCCCTAGCATGTCGGGGAGGGTTTAATTGTAATTGTCCACACTGCCTGCCATGCGAGCATTTCACGAAGCATGCACAATGGGTCTCCATGGGGTCTGCCTTCTTTATGGTGGTGTATAAAGATGACAGACTCCATAGGGGTGTCTAGCATTTGCACTGCCATGAAATTCCATGGCAATTGTGTTTCGCCCCTCCTTTCCATGGTATAAATGATTGAAAATGAGCTGTGGTGTGAAAGGAAGGCATCAAAGCCTTACTCAAGTGATCTGGTGGGATCTTTAATTGTGCTCTCTGATGTGATATCACAATTAAACAATAATGGGTTATTACAGTTACAGCAAATAATTTGTTTGCTAATTACAGGTGAGAAGTGAAGTCACTTCTATACTGTAATAAGGACATAATTTATGAGCATTTGTGCAGCTATTTCCTGCAGAAAGTGATTATAAAGTCTAATATCTGCTATTCGAATTTTAAAAATGAATGATGTGTACAAACAAAATTGTTTTTCTGATGTGGTTGCACTTACGTTCTCATTCAAACACTTTGCGTATCCAATTTAACTAAGGGCCTCATCAGGAGTTGGTCGGTAACCCTTAAATGCAGCAGTAACGTTATTACCACTGAATTTAAGGGTTGGGCCAATCATGAGTCGGGCGGAACATTGGAGTTCTACCTCCAGCGTTTAGCTGGAGGTAAAAATCTCAACTTTCTGCCCATTTTCAGCTTAATTTTCGCAACGCTTATTGCGCCGACGCTAATAGTGGCAAAAAACCTCACTGGATGGACCCAATGCGGAATCGGGATTTACCGCCATACCACTACTCACGATCAGGTGCTAATTGCGCCAGAACGAGTAGAGGTAACAATATTTGCATTATCGCAGCAGTATTACCACCGGGATACCACCAAGGCAGTTATGAGGCCCACAGTATTTTAAATGAAAAAGTTTAAATAGGTTGAAGCATAGAATGAAGTTTTGCAATGTTTTTGCAATGTTTTGTCTAATGGAATATGTGGCTTTGGTTGCTAATTAACTGATGTAGCAATCGTTTTCTACTGCCACCAAACTAAACCCATTAAACGGACCACCAGGTGTTTTGCACTTCAGTTTCCATGATGCCCGCCGGTATTATAAAGGGTGGAAAATATTAGGGTTGTCATCCAAAACATATGTGGGACCATATAAAAAATTAACCATTTTAACCATAAACCATTTAAGCCATAGAGAGTAACGATGTTAATGGGCAGAATAACAGATTTATTTGATATCAATCATGGAAAAATTAGAGGAAGAAAGTAAGATGGACTTGTCTAAAAAAACAATCTTTCTATAAACATTAATTGGGTGATTCATGTCAAACAAAAGGAGAAAACCGAAACAAATCGATCAATGTTAGAATACTACTGAAAGGAATGTAGGCAGCAGGGGAGAATACAAGTCAGAGCAAAAAGACACTTTCTGTAATTTCGGTTATAAAAATCTCTTAATGATTTCAGTGCCCATCCTGCGAGCACTGTAGATATACCATTTGTATACTTTTGGCTCGTCTAATACAAGCATATCTGTGCCAATTCATGTCCAGGGCATGTCAACATTTGGTTGCCACCAGTGTCCCTGGATTAATTGTTTCTATATACTGTAACAATCATTTTCCCACTACAAAATCCCTATTATCGTTGGCTTCTGATTTATGTATTGTGGGTAGCAGTCGTATTTTCATTGTAGTTTCAAATTTATGCTATGTCTTGCGTCCAGGCAAATTATCGCTTTTTAGAGAAACATGACCTGCTAGCAAATATAATTCACTTTTATCTCTAACTGAAGAACAAATTACCTCAAAAGTATCTATAGAATTTATTGTAAAAACATTTCTGACCAATGCCTCGTTTTGTATGGCAAATCTCTGGTCTACTTATTCCATTCATTCACTCTTGCAGAGGCTTTTTCATCCACTATTTCGACTCTGTTACTTAATTGCAGCATCTTATAGTAGTGCACAATGCAATACAACTCATGTATTTTGAATCTTGTACAACTGGTTTCGTGTCTGACTCACATTACAGTCAGACATGAAAGAGCCTTTAGATCATACTTTCTCTTCACATAATCAAATTAGATGCTCACCTTTGTACCCATATTATGGTCAGACCATATGGCAGTCCCTTGGAGTGGATTGTTTATTTTCAGCAATGTTATTGATCAATATCGAGCTAATCGGTGGCTGCCTATTGCCATATCTAAGTACCGAACAAGTACTGTTTGCTGTGTTTGCCGGCTGCGCTGACCCAAGGATCGTGCTCCACCACTTTTTTGACCAGCACATGAGGAGGACGTCTGCTACTGTCACACGGACTTTTGCCTGACTTCCTGTCCGACGAGATCACTTCCGGTTTGAGAAGTCCCGCCCCCTTGGGCTCTGACGTGCATCTCTGTGAGCATAACATCCCGTCTGACCGCGCACCGCACGCGCACCGCAGAAGTACCGAACAAGTACTGTTTGCTGTGTTTGCCGGCTGCACTGACCCAAGGATCGTGCTCCACTACTTTTTTCGCCAGCACACAAGGAGGACGTCTGCTACTGTCACACGGACTTTTGCCTGACTTCCTGTCCGATGAGATCACTTCCGGTTTGAAAAGTCCCGCCCCCTTGGGCTCTGACGTGCATCTCTGTGAGCATAACATCCCACCTGACCGCGCACCGCACGCGCACCGCACGCACACCGCAGAAGTACCGAACAAGTACTGTTTGCTGTGTTTGCTGGCTGCGCTGACCCAAGGATCGTGCTCCACCACTTTTTTCACCAGCACACGAGGAGGACGTCTGCTACTGTCACACGGACTTTTGCCTGACTTCCTGTCCGACAAGGTGACTGTTTATATCTCCACCTTCCCAATTACAGCTGAATACGCTGTTTAATTCTGTCACTCCCTTATTGTGCCCAACTGTGCACAGTGTGCCCAACTAGTGTGCCCAATTAGCTTAGCACTTGATCTTTGGCAGCATTAAGATACAGACATTAAATTGCCCTTGGGAGGGAGAGGGTTTGTCTTGTCTCATCTACTTACCCTTCTAAAGTATACCTCTTACTTGCATTTTTTGTCTAGATCACTTCCGGTTTGAGAAGTCCCGCCCCCTTGGGCTCTGACGTGCATCTCTGTGAGCATAACATCCCGCCTGACCGTGCACCGCGCGTGCACCACAGAAGTACCGAACAAGTACTGTTTGCTGTTCGCGGTTTGCGGTGCAGCTGTCAACGGGATTGCTCCATACTTTGAAGCAGCATGGGCTTCTGATTGTACATGAGTCCATTCTTTAAGGTAATGGTCAATGGTTTACGTAGTGGGAGCAAGTTAAATACCCCCATTTTGTCCAAAGGGTCCATACCAAACCGCTCCAAACTGCAAAAAGTTAAGGGGGGTCTTCCCATTGACTTTCCCGCAATGGAGTTAGTAGAGAACTTGTATTAAGGTACTTCCTCCATTGCAATTTCTCCTCCCCAGGACATGGAGCTAAAATCTAGTGTGGACCCGAAAATACAGGAATCATGCAGTGATATAACTGACGCCTCAGTTAACATGGGGCTTGCTGATCCCTCTAAAATGATTCTCGCCGCTCAAATCGCTGCTGGAATTAACCCTATAGGGTCTTGCTTATCTGACCCAGCAAACCAACCTTTGGGGTTTCCCTATGGAACTGAGCCGCAACTAAGTGATGTTGTACTTTCAAATACGTCTCAAGGGGCCTTTTTGCCATTGGCAGCCACAAGGTTCACTGATACTCCCATAGCTGAGTCTTTTTCAGCACCTGGTGGTGGCTCTTTCAAAGCCAAGGTGGCCAACTCTAGCTCACCAAGAGGTTGGATGGACGATAGCGCAAACCTGGAAGATATCATTGTGAGAGCTGCCATCAAAAAAGGAAATGGGTGTTGAGTGCTTCAATCATCACTTGACTGATTTCTCTACCCTTCCTCTGATGATCGAAACTGATTTAGGAAGATTTATCAGATTATCCCACGAACCTTCCTCAACTGTCATACAAAGGAAATATGGGGGGGAACATGCAGCTCTTCCTAACTAGGGTTTAAACTACCCTTACCTAGCCCCCAATAAACCCACTGCGTTATACGAGGGGGCTGTAAATGGGAGCTCCTCTTCCTCACTTAGACCCTCCAATATGACTCTCCCAGCACAATTTAACAGCTCTCCTATTCTCATAAAACAACAAACTCAATCACCTCATGTTGCTTACCCTTATGATTGCTCCCATCCATTACAATCAGTGGAATTGGGGTGTGCAAATGACACCACGCATACACTAAATCCCTTGCCTCCAATGGACTTTTAACGTTTAATCCAGAGGCTTTTCCAATAATTACACGAATATTGAATTTACTCGACAAAGGCCATGAACGTACTCATGAAGAAGTTAGATTTCTTCAATTACAAAACACTGAAATGTCTTCTAAAATAAACAAGATAGAAGGCCTGCTCTTTCCGTGTAATGCAATTTCAGTCTTGAGCTCAAATCACCTAACCTCTGTTGTATCTAGTGATAAATGCACTCAAACAAAAACACTTGCGGAAATTGTTTTGAATAGTCCAATACCTCTGCAACCGTTACCAATAGCTCCGAACTCTATACTAGCACAACTGGTTGCATCAAATGCAGCCAATATTGAAAAACTATTGATCGCGATCAAAGAGGTTCATCCTATAATTACGACTCCTTCCGCTCCAGATAATGATCATGTTCAACCTCCTCTTGAGTGCCCAAAGATATCATTTCCTGATAGTCCTTCTGCCCTCACAAATCTAATTGATCTCTCTGACAATGAGATTGACCGGAATTCTGTGTGCGACAAGCCTGATGCAGCGAGTTACCTCTGTGCAACCCTTCCAGTTGTCCTCACTAGAAAACAAACAAAAAAGAGCATTGATAAGAGTTGAAAAACGCAAAGGGCCCAATAAAAGAATTAAACAAAAAGCTGAAAAAAAAAATACAAAAATCAGAGCGCTCCCAAACTTGATCGCCATAACTCTAATATAAAAGAGATATGCAACTTATCAGAAGGTGAAGGCATCATTGACCTGAACCAGCTAAATATTCAGTCGAAAGCAGTGCTCAACCTTTCTGATCCCTCGATGTCTATCCCTGTCGCAGCAGAGTCCAGACAAAAAGAGGAATGCACAAAAGCTGCCAGGGCAATGTCGAATTTGTCTCCCAAAAAATAAATGGCATTGAAGATCGCTTTGAGTAAAGGCAAGGAACTTATAACTTCATTGCCTCCAACTGAAGACTCTCAATTGGTTTCCAAACAAGCTACGCTTTCAAACTTTTACCCTATATTAGCCTAAAAAAAAACTGATAGAGTTATACGTGGCTTGTGCAATGATGAGGCTACACAAAGTCAGGTGAAACCCCAATCCCAAATGGCAAAGGTGACTGTTCACACTCCGAATGCCAACTCGAGCAACAATGTTGATATTCCAGACAAAAGAGTTACTAAATCGCTGTCTGCAGATCTGAGTCAAGAACTGCATAGTGAGAATTCTAGGTCCACCCCTCCAACGGTTGATTGTTCTCCGATGAAAAACAGCGCCAATAATGCAGCTTTGGCCAACTCGGCTGATGAGCTTAAATCAGCTGTTGCGATGGGTTGGGAAAGCGACATAGAGCACCATGGCAAAGATAGGCTAAATTGATCCTACTTCACTTCAACTTTGCAAGCGATCCCAGCCCTAAGAATGATTAGATCAGATGACATTGACTGGGTCAAACTTGCATCTGTGAATAATAACAAAATGATCTGTAGATACAATTCGCCTCTTGTCATGAAGTTAATTTGGGAACAAAAGGATGATCTGCTCTCAATAGGGTTAGTACCGATGCTATTCTACTCTATCGATGATGCAGAAATCTTTGTCAATACCCAAATCACTGTAGTCCAGAGTCCTTCTGCCTTGAAAGATCAAGGAGGATCTCTAGGACTTGATGCTAATACTCTCACGCAATTGTTGGCGATTGTATCCGCCCTTAAGGGTATTCAATCACTTGGCTCTACTTTGGCTCCTTCAAATCCAAATGCTGTTCTGATAGGAAACTCTTAGCTCGGATGAGTTATTGATTGTCTCATGGAATCCATGTGCCTTAAACAACTTTAGAGCTTGGATTAACAAAGAGAGTGGTCCTCAGCCAGACGTTGTTTTCCTACAGGAAACCATGTGACGATCTCCATTCACAATTGAGGGTTTCCATGTTTTTTTACACAAGGCTTTGCATGGTTCGTTGGGTCGACCCTCAGGAGGGATAGCCATCTTGATAAATACTTTTTGTAAATGTGCTGCTAGGTATATATGCTGTACCCATGGTCTTTTGGCTGTTGAGCTAACCCCTGATGATTTGCCCAATACTGTCTTTTTGCTGATTTGTGTCTACTGGAATAGATTGTCTTCAACTCTCGATTCTATCATAGATGAAGTAAATTTAGTATTGGAAACTGCAATTGCACTCAATCCATTGTTAAAAATAATTGTTGGTGGTGATTTTAATGCCTTTTGCTACGATGTCTTACAAAGTAAAAATGGTCTGGCTCCCAATTACTCTGTCTCTTCCGCAAAAAACAGGCAAATTTGGTTAGACTTTTTCCTAGAATGGGATATTCAACCAGCCCCTGTGATTCTTAATCCATACAATTATACTTGGCACAGAGGCAAGTGCAAATCATTGATTAATTTTTTTTTATCTCCTCCTGCTATACCCAATCATTTATTCGGTCATTATTTCCAACCCAAAATTCGGTGATCATATGCTAATTAGTTTAATTGTACACCTACCATTTGCCCGATTCGCTGCGACTCCTAGCCTAACCCTAATAGAGCCTGATAGACAGTCTTTGTCTATTCGTTGGAGTCCGAAAGTTTGTCGGAATCTTTTGAAAAGGATTGCTGCTGATCATAATGTTGTTACTCGTCTTGGGGACTCTTCTTTTTCTCTATCCAAAATAGAACTTAACAACGTGAAACGCATACAATTTCATTTAATGGAAATCGCCCTGAACACTCGGCCCACGGTTTCACCTAATTTGAGTCATGCTCACAAATACAATGCTTCAGTAGCTGAACTAAAAAGAGAAAAAAATTGCTCCATTAAAGAGACAATAAGTTCCACGTCTCATGCTATCTCAATAACATCAGTGATTAATAAAATCAAGCAAACTTATAAAAATAAAATAAAATTTTTGAAAATCTCTATGTATGTTGCCGACAACCAAAATATGTTTTACCATCTGTTGAAACACTACACTGGACAAACATGGTCGCTACTGCGCTCCATAAAATCTGCTCAGCACTCTGAACCTCAATCTGTAATGTCTGCTGATGTTTGGATCAATTACATCAAGCTGAAATTCCACTTGCCTGATCGTTTTGTCTTTATTAAAGGTAGCCACCCAGCGGTCACTTGTAGTATGACCTCTAGATGGACGACCAACGACATCATTGATGCAATCGGCAAACAACTCTAAAGCGCCCGGCCCCGATGGGCTACCTCCATGCGCATACAAATCGGATCCCATTTTCTGGGCACATTTATTGAAGATCTGTTTTGACTTGATTCTCCAAACTGGCCTTATCCCATTGTCGTGGTACTCAGCACATATAATTCCTATTTACAAGAAAGGTCCACCTGAGCTTCCTTGTAACTATCGTCCAATTGCGCTTACTGATGCATCTTCTAAGATCTTTTCACTACTACTTCTGCAGGAACTACAAGCCTTTATCGTGCAAAACAATCTATTGTCTATCTATCAGGTAGGCTTCAGAAAATATATTAGCTGTCCCCTTAATGCCACTATACTAGCGCATCTTCAAGCACACATTGCTAGCTCGCATATGGGGCCTGTTTACATGGCCAGCTTGGATTTGACGGCAGCTTTCGATAGTGTAATTAGAGAACTTCTCTGGGCCAAATTGATCGATCTTGGCATCCCCCACTCTTTGGTCGCTTTGATTGCCTTGTTGCACCTTCATACGACGTACCGTATACGCTTAAATCGTAACGGTGCACTAACGAATTCTATCAGCACCGAAATTGGACTGAAGCAAGGTTGCAACATGGCAGCAGTCCTTTTTAATTTGTACCTACAGGGCGTAGATTCACTCTGGAAAGACCTGATTGTCTTCCCAGCCAAATTGGGGCCTATTAGGCTCGATTGGATTGGTTTCGCAGATGATTTGTTATCATTTGATCGTACCCCCTTTGGCCTCCAAAAAAAACTTGATTTGTTTGCAATAATCTTAATCTTACAGTCAATCCTGCGAAATCTTTAATTCTAACTTTTTTTAAAGGCAGTTGCAAAGTAAACAAATTTTCATGGTTCCTTCAAGGCGCCGCTCTTTCCTACTCTTCTTCTATTCGTTATTTAGGTTATCCGTTGACTGACTCGTATTCTTTACGCATGTGGCAAACTTTCCTCAATAATAAAGCGAAAACGTTGTCCTCACAAATGAAAATCATTTATCATAAATATTGTCTATTTTCTTTATTGCCTCTCATTCAGTTTTATCTGCTTAATGTTGAACCATGTCTCCTATACCCCTTAGACATGTGCCTATACGACATTGATTCCTTTCTTGATATACTTCAGGGCAAATTGTGGAAGTCTGCATTGGGTTTAGCTCAATCTATCCCAAATGTACTCATTTGCCATGAAATTAATTTGCTCCCGCTATCCACAAAAAGAAACTGGCGGAACATAAAAAACTACATTAAGATGGTTGATCCACCTAAAACAATTTATATGTTGAGCTCAATAAATTACTGGACAACCCATGTATCCTTTCACTGAAAACCGCCACTGATAAATTGAATTCCATTTTGGAATCAATCAATGAAACTCCAAAAAGCATGACTCTGTTTCTTCCAGCACAAAAAAAAAATGACCTTTATCATTGGTGCACCTTGACTGATACGATGGGAACTTACCCGTCCTATTCAGAATATAACAGGTTTCGAAGGAAATGGGGAGATCGATCCTTTTATTTAATTCAATTTCCTACTGCTTTAGGTAGGAAAATCTTGCTTCGTTTCCGCCTAAACCAGTTCCGTACACTTGTAAAAACTAAAAACTGGAATAGAACGATTCTAACAAATTGCTCAATCCTGTGCCGTTTCTGTGGTGTTGCAGAGGCAGATGAAACACTCAAACACATAGGTATTTACTGCCCTTTCTTTGCATCATCCCGTTTAAGAATTTTTGATCTTGATGGTCAGAATCAGTCAAGTATTAGTATGGAATCACTCTGGAATCGATGCATGGGTAGCACAAGTCTTTCCTTTACTTTAAAGTGAATTGAGCTCTTGACAATTATTGATTCAAATTTAAATTAATTTTTACCATGCGTAATATGAAGAGAAAGAACAAAAATTGAGGTGTTGTTTATTTTTATATGAAAGTTAGTTTTAAAAACTGTTTTTCTTTTCCTTTATGTTTAATGTGATTTTTAACAAATTTCTACTAAGATTCATTTTTTAATTTGTTCCATTTTTCTTTCACATCACCAAACCAAACACAATAAATAAAAAAAAATAAAAAATATCTAATAGGGCATGTTAAATAACAGTTCAACGGACTAAATACATTTTTGTTCACATTTTGAATAGCTATTCGTTCTGTCTCACCCGGATAAATAATGCTTCTATTCATTCACTTGGTGTATTCTACTTTTGGTCATGATGGGAAATATTTTCAAGTATGTGTTTTGGTCCGAGCAGATCTTCTCCCACATGAGGTAAGGATAGAACAAAGAAGTAAAAAATAGTAAATTAAAATTAGAGAATTACGAATCAGAGAATTCCCTAGGATGCTACAAACAATGAGATGCTAGATGTGGAGGAATAATTAATGTAAACATTTTAATCACATAGAGAAATATTATTCACAGATAATGTCCAATAGTGTCAATTGGATGAAAATGTGAAGAGGTGTCACCAGAAGACATGTCTTTCATTATTTTAAATATGAAAAACCCTTACAAATATTTCAAGAGATTGAAGGGAACAAAAACAATGATTAAACTAAGAGTTTAGAGAAAAATAAGAGCCCTTTAAATCAGACATGACATGTATTAATATCTCTTGATGGAAGTCAAGGAAACACATATTTTAGTATGTATATGTGTACTACATAATCTGTTCTAGAGACCAAAAAGCAGCACAGCTTTGAGATATAGTCATCAGGAGATGGCACACAAACACATTTTTTTCACCTGTGTGGAAAGCTGACGTTTGCCATAATAATGATTGGAACCTGTTGTGTATTTTCAGAATTTCAGATAATAAATATAAATATATTATTTAAAAAATAAGTTAAGGTTTTTGATCTGTGACACCGTAGGAATACGAGCTAAAGGAATACTAACCGGGTGGACCTTTTGTTGTTTGCTTAGAATTGTTGTCGTTATTGTGTTTACAGTTGTTATTAAACCTTTGCACTTATACAAAAATAACTGTAGAGCTTTTAAAAAAGTAAGATCCCTGTCACAAAACTGACCCACATCTAAGATCAATGGAATTTGTTTTCCATACATAAGAATATTTGTAAACATGCAGATATAGTGACGGATATGATAATCTCCTAATCACTAGCTGTAGACAATTTAGAGTAACACACCATCACATAAGGTTCTACTACAGTTCTATGTATGTTCCAGAGCTGACTTGATCTATATAATGTCCAAAATCTTTCAATAGGAATCTACTAGGATCTATCCCATCTGGCCTCCTGGGGCAATTTACCAAAATTGCCTACAGAATTGTACTGTGGGTCCAGACCCTAAACCCTATTCTATTGTCTCCACCTTCCCACCTTTACCCCTGTGCCATCCCTTTTAACATCCATCCATTTACCCACTATAAATTTACTTTGGAAAATGCAGCAAAATGTCCATTCTGAAAAATCAGTCATCCAGATGTGGTCAAATGGGTGTATTTCATCCACCATGCCAAAGGATGTATCTACAGTCCAACTCTAATATTGGGTGTAATTGCGTACCATATTTATAGACAATGGTTAATTGATTGAGCTGGATCTTGGCCTGATGCTGATTACCGTGCTAATGGCTGTGCTATGAGGTATGCATTGTGGGTCCCAGCTGCCTCATAACGTTTTGCTACCTTTTGTCTCTAGATCTACATGCTCTGCATTAACCCATGAGGACCAGAGACCCAAGTGAAAAATGGGAACACACTAATGTAAATAGGAACATTGACCTGTTGTTGGGAATCAAATCTGCTACTGAGTATATTGCATTTGTCATCATATTAAGCCCTGAATCATCAAATTCCTGACTTCTTATTGTAAAAGACTCACACGGTTACAAATTACTAGTAGCTGAGCTACCTTTGGTTCAGGGGAGGTTGGAACATCAGGCTCTGGTTTCCTATGAAAGTCAACTCTGGGTTTTCTTTCAGAATATGTCCTGCTCTGTATGTTGTGAGGTGTTCTCACAGGTCCTCTCTGCATGGTGTTGGCTATCTTCCTTGACCGGGGGTGGTGTGGAGTTGAGGAGGGCAGCTGACATTTCTTAAGGCAGAATTTGTCCTGCCTGGTCCTTCCAAGAAAAGTGAGATACACACTGCCCTGGGTCTCAGATTGAAAGGTAGGATGTCAGGTTCCCAAGGTAGAGGATAACGATTTCATAAGTAGGTCAGGGAAGGTCTTGTAGCTTCTGTAACAGTTTTATTTTTTTACTCATGCTTCAATTAAACATCTATTTCTGTAGGGCATTCAATAGAGTTAGGCAGTTCAGCCTGAATTTGATTTAAAGGACTGCTGTTTGCAAGGAGAGGCCCTTACATTATTTATGTATTTATTGAGCATTTGTTAGGCACCTGCACAACATAATTGTGTTTCAATCCACCACAAGAATAAATGGTAAAGGAACAGGGGAAATAATAACATTTGAAATTTCCTGGAGGAGATTGTGCGGAGTGATCCTTTCATGCAACTGAATGGTGAGGGTATTCGCAATCACTTGGCCGAGGAAGAATATCTGCTAGATGGTGCAATAGTTGGCCAGATCATCCGGGTCGAGTGTGCATTTACATAGCAGTGGGATGATCTGTTCCATTTTCAGTACATTGTGTGAATGATGAGTTGATTATGTTGAGAAGTGGAGAGGGTGCAACACCCTCCCAATGTCCACAATAGTTGTGGTCCTACTAGGGCTTGTGGCATTTGAATGCGCAAGTGCAGTGAGGAAAAGTGCAGCAAGTAGGGATGGAGGGAGGTGGGGAGCAGAGGAGTGAACAAGTGCTGGAGGAGGACCCTGGGGAGAAGTGCTAAGCGGAGCCAAGGAGGAGAACCTCAGGCTAAGAAGTGCCATTGCAGGCAACTCCCAAGGTGGGATGCAGAGGCGCCAAGCAGGGGCCCAAAATGGCAATGCAGTGGGGGGTGCTGGTATTGAATCGGAAGGATGGCCTGGAATCCTGGAAGATTCATTAGGATCAGGACACTGGTCACTGCGGAAGTGGGGTGATTAACAGGGAAGGGAAAGAGGGAAAGAGGGAAAGAGGTAGAGAAAAGTAGAGTTTTGAGCAGTTTCCAGAACTTAAGGAGGTGCGGCTCAACTCTTAGAGGGGCAGGGAAGCTGTTCCAAAGGGAGGCATCAGCCAAGCAGAGAGACCTGTCCCCCACTCTCTGCTTGGACAGTCAACGAGTTGGAGTTAGAGGAGCATAGGACTTTGGCAGGGGGTATTTATGGAGGGAAGGTTGGCGATAGCATGGTCCCAGGCCCCAGAAGGCCTTCTGGATGATGCATAGTGTCTTGAATTTGATCCTTGCAGCCACCGGGAGCCAGTGGAGAGATTTTAGGCCTGGAGAGATACAGTGCCTCGGCTTGAGGCCAAGGATAAGTTTTGGAGCAGTAGTCCAGCCCAGAGAGAACCAGAGCTCTGGAGATATTGAGCTTCTAGGAGAAGGTGAGGAAAGGAAGAATGCCTCTGAGGAGGTGGAGCTAGAAGTGGGACTTCTTGGTAAGGTCCATGATGTAAAGGGTAAATGAGAGGGCGGAAGAAAGATGACACCAAGGTTTTTGGCCTCTCAGGATGGTGGGGGTAGAAGGCCCAAAGACGACAGCCAGAGGGTAGGAGGAAAAGAGGGCACAGGTGTCCCAATGAACAGGATCTCTGTCTTACTGGCATTTAGACAGAAATCATTAGCTGCACACAATGCCTGAATGGCAGACCGACAGTCTGGGATGAGAGAGGTGGAAGAGGTGGAAGTAGAGGGAAGTTTGAAGAAAAAAGTGTGTCATCGGCATAACACTGTAAGTGAGGATAGGAGGAGGAGATCTGGTGAGCAAGAGGGGTGAAATAGATATGGAAGAGCCACAGCGATAGGATTGGGCCCTGGGGATGCCACGGGTAGAGAGTGTGGTGGTGGAGGAGAAAGAGCCCTGGGCATGGCAGTTAGTGAGGAAAGAGGTCAGCCAATCCAGTATCCAGTTAGTGATGCCAAGGGTGTCACACAGTCATTTTATGAGGATAGAAAGGTTGACTGTGTCAAAGGCAGAGGAGAGATCAAGGAAAATGAGAACAGCGGGAGAATTGGAGTCAAGATTTACGAGTATGGTTTCACGGGTGTTCAGGAGAGCCATTTCCATGTCTCTGTATTCCCAGGATCCAGATTGATGGTCATGAAGGCAACCAAAAAGGTCAGTATGGAGGGTTGGGGAGGACCAATGTCTCAAAGAATTTACCCAAGAAGGGGGTAGTGGAAATAGAGCAATGGTTAGCCAGGCAGGAGAGGTCAGCAGATAGCTTTTTTAAGAGAGGGTGCACAAGGGAGTGCTTGATGGATAGAGGAAAAGAGCCAGTGGTGAAAGAGTGATTACAGATGTCAGCAAGAGCTGGGGGCAAGAGAGAAGATATTGTCCTTAATGGTTCTTGAAGAGCAGGGGAGGACCTGTTTGGAGGAGACCTCTTTAGAGATCTCATCTGTTGCTATGGGCAGGAGGGAGGAGAGTAAGGGGGTGGAAGGAGGGAAGCCAAGGGATGCAGGGAAGCAGGTGTGGGAGTGGAGATGGGGGTGGAGGTGAGTGAGGACAAGATGCCCTGAGTTTTTTTATGTGAAATGGGAGGCCAAAGTGGTGCAGAGCCTGGGAAGGAAGGAGCGATGTGGAGACTGCAGCTGGATTGGGAAGTTCCTTGCAGATTTTCAGCCATTTTGTTATTGGCTCCAGAGATGGAGGTTTAGATGTGGTTCCGCTTCTTGGAGTGGATAGAGAAGCAATATTGCCTGAGGAGCAGGTGACAGGACAGTATGTCAGAGGGTAAACTCAAGGTCTGCCACCTCCATTCAGCAACTCTGTACTTACGTTTCAGAGTTGCTAGATTGGAGTCATACCAGCTGTTTTTCTTGGAGGCAAGATTTAGGGGGATCCTCATGCCAGGGGCAAGGATGGCAAGTGTGTTTGAGAAGGATAGGTGTAGGTTAGCAAAGACAGAGTCAGAGGGAGTGTCAGAAGAGGGGTTAGGAGGGGGATGAAGGTGGAGGCACAAGCAGCAACTGACACTACATTGGATGGATGGCAGTGAAGGAGGCTGGCAGTGCTGGGAATGACTCAGATACAGCGCCAAGGAGCCCCAGGCAGGAGGAAAGGAGAGAGTGGTCAGATCAGGAGAGGGGGTGGTGACTGGGTTAGAAATAGGGATGTCACCAGAAAGGAGGGCATCCAGAGTTTGACCAGCAGAGTGGGTCTGGTCGTAAGGAAGAATAGATAGAGAGGGAGTCACAGAGGACCCAGAACTGAGAGGTGGATGATTCAAGGGAGTCGAGGTGGATGTTGAAGTCACCACGGAGGAGGAGTCTGGAAGAAGAGGTTGAGAGGGAGGAGGCAAGGTCAGTCCATTCAGAGAGGAAGAGAAAGATAGGGCCAGGGGGCCTGTAGATAGTGGTGAGGGTGAGAGAAAGAGAAAGAGACCTCAACCTACAGACGAGGTATTCAAAAGAGGAATGTGATTGAAAAGGTATGATAGATGAAGAGACCTACACAGAGAAGATCAGTGCCACTCTACCTCCAAGAATTTTGGGTCTGGGTTTGGAGAGGATTTTGTAGCCCGCAGGAAGGAGAGCGTCAAGAACAGTGACAGAGCTGGCATTGAACCACATTTCGGTAACAGTAAGGACGTCTAGGTCAAAGTCTTCGAGAAGGAGACAGATGTCAGAGGAGTGTTTGACAGCAGAGCTCGCATTCAGAGTAGTGAAGCTGGTTGCCACTTTGAAGTTTTTCTAAGGGGGGTACACAGGTGTGGTACTCCCATTTGTGGTGGTGGAGAGGTGAGAGGAGAGGAAGAAGGAGTGGCAGGAGAAGGGAGGAAGTTTATGAGAGAGGTCAGGCACCGGTCGAGAAGGAGAAGAGTAGGTTGAGAACCTTGGGACATTATTGTGCCATTGTGATTGGCATTAATGATACACTTAGAGGATGAGAAGTATGCCAGGAGTACTTCCCACCTAGTGCCACCATTACCGGGTGAGGAGGAGAAAGGGGAGAGAGTGGAGACCAGATGGGAAGTCATTAGCTCAGGGGAGGGGACAGAAAAGATGATGTCAGTCTGCCTGGAGTATCATTGATGTATGTGTCAGCAATAGGTAGGCCTGTGTTGGACTCCAGGAGGGCTTTATTCAGCTTTGTTTCCCAGACTTTGTGAGAGAGGTGGGATAGGAGATAGAATAGCAGTTGAATAGATAGGAGAGATAGAGAGTACCATGTGAATAGCAGAGGGGGGAGAGAGAGAGAGAGTGAGAGAGAGAGAGAGAGAGAGAGAGAGAGAGAGAGAGAGAAACAATCAGGTGATCTACATAATGCACAGTAACTGACCAGGCATGCACATCCAAAGAAGGTGTGTGCGCAATGGGAGACCATCAATGCAGTGATTTTAAAGCACACATACATTGGAATTTCCAATAAGTACTAAAATGCAGCATAACATTGGGAATGCGCAGATTTAACAGCACACCTAAATTCAAACTTCCAATACGTTCTAAAATGCAGCACAAGATTGGGAATGCACAAATTTAACAGCACACCCAAATTCGAATTACCAATAAGTTATTAAATACAGTACACAATGGGGAATGCAAATATCTAAAGGCACACCTACATTTCAGTTTCCAATACGTACTAAAATGTAGCACAAAATGGGGAATGCACAGATTTAAAAGCACACCTAAATTCGAATTTTGAGCAAGGAACTAAAAAGCAGCAGAAAGCGATCAATGTATGAGTTTGAAGAATTGCAGATACATGTATCTAACGGTGCAGAAATTACAGTTTGCAATACCAAGGTTTAATTTTTTTCTTTTTCTTTAAACAGAGCACCGACATGCAACACAAAAGCATAGGCTGTGCAGGTTCAAGACACATGAGGTTTAGATTAAAGGTAAAGTGGTGAAGAGGGCAACAGAACAAAGGTGTCAGAAAGGCCAGGTGAAGTCTAACAACTGAGTGTTCTACATTCTCTAGCCAGTTAAATAGTAGACAATACAATGCAGCAACAGATTGCAAGTAGAGTCAGTTTTGTGCCATCAGGATAAGAAACTAGCATTTGAAGGTGGCAAAGTTTGCAGTCCAGAACTGAGTGATGCAGATGATGCAGATACAAAGACACACGTTCAGGATCATGGTAGCTAAGAAAAGAAGAGTCGTGCAGGCACAGTGGAGAGTAAGGAGAGGCACCAAGGGAAAGGTACAGCAGTGAACATATGAGATATTTTAGAGTAGAAGATTGCAGGAGCTCTTAGCAAGATACATAGAACAGGGTAGGGGAGAGCAGCATGGAAAAGGGTGTAGGAAAGGAGCAAGGAGGCTGCAAGGCCATGGTACATGAGGATTTGTGGGACCATCGGGCATGGAAAGGCTTACCCGGTTTGTGATGTTGATGGGGTGGGCCCTCTCAGGCCAGTATAGGGCCTGAAAGGGAGAGATCTGGTCCTTAGATGGAGGCCCTTTGAGGTGGCCGTCGATCGTCTGCTGACTCCGACAATGCTACTGCAGTAAAGAGGATGCCAATCCAATCTGGGCATCAGGCGGGCATCACACAACATGGATTAGAACAGCTGAACTTCCTGACCTGGTGGGGCGGCCATCATGGAGAGTCCTTGTCGGCCTGCAGGCTGGATGAAGTGGTACACAAGTGGTGTGTGAAAAAGAGAGCTGAGTACAAGGTTAAGGGTCAATGGTGTGACCCACATAATCCTATTGTTATAAAGATGTTAGTGCTTTTTACATTCTGGGGTCATTGCTCTTCAGAGAACATGTTGTGAATCATTCAGGATGAATAAAAAAAAAACTGCAGCACTTAAGTAGGGTTGAAGCACAGGTCTTTGGACCTTAAATATATCAATACATCCTTTTAGATGGATTCAAAAAGGATGGTTGGAGTAACAAAGAAAACCATTAGGTAGGTCACTACTTTCCTTAGCAGATAGATTGTTGCAATTCGTCATTGGTAACTTTCACATGCAACTAACTGATTGATTGATTGAGATATATGTGACATGCTCTGTACAAACCAAATTGAATCTAGTTGCTGATGATATGCAATGTAACAATTTTAAATGGTCATGAATTGATGGACAGGCAAGTAAAGGATGAGGTAACAAGTGGTATCAAGTACTTTTTTAAACAAGTACATTTTGACCGATTTCTGAAACCTGGGAAAATGCTCCAACTTCCTGATCTCTAAAGGGAGACGATTCCATTGTTTGGGGTCAAAGACTGAGAATCTCTGGTCGCCTCTGAACACAAAGGGTGATGGGGGAATCCTTAAAAGAAACTTATCCTGAGATTGGATGGGCCATGTTGGCAGATACAGCTTTCGTTTATCCATAAAATATGCTGGAGCCAGCTTATTCAGACATTTATTTATCAGGCAGATGATCTTAAACCTGATCCTATCCTCCACAGCTAACCAATGTAATGATCGCTGTAACTCTGAGATGTGTGTGGACTTACTAACCTTAAACACCATTCAAATTCCTGCATTTTGCGCCTTTTGAAGTCAATGAAGCTGTTTTACTGGCGCTCCAGCCAAAAAGCTGTTACAGTAGTCTAACTGTGAGTATATCCCACCACTACCGCATGATCACTCAACGGGACAAAAGGAAGAGCTTGCCTAAGTAGCAAGTAGAAAACAGCCTACACTTTGGCTCCAATTTGACCTTCACAACCCAGATAGTTCTGCCATATGCAGCCGAGATTATTTAATTTGGGTGAACATTTTAATTCTGTACCTAACAGGACCAGGGCCAGGGGGCATTTCTCCTTAGAAAGGAGATGCTTTGGACCGAAAAAGGCAATTTCTGTCTTGTTGGATTTAAGCAAGAGGGAATTGGCCGACATCCAACTGCTGAATTTCTCTAGACAGACTGCTATCCTTGCAAAGGTTTCCTCTACTTGGTCAAGTCTTCTGAAACTGCATATCAACAGCATATGACTGGACCCCCAATGCTCGCACAAAATGTTCAAAAGTGGCCTCAGATATAAAGTTACATAACAGAGATGACACTGTGGATCCTTGAGGCTTGAGGGACCTTACACTCTTGCCTGATGGAATCTGACAGAAAACCTCCCAACCTTACCCGTTGGCGTCACTCTGACAGAAATGATATGAACCAACTGATGGCATTTTGCTGAGATCATCCCCACTTTGCTTAGGCGGTTGACAAGGATGGAGTGATCCACCGTGTCAAACTCATCTGACAGGTCTAACATCACCAGCAGTCCACTCCTATATTTTCTCCATTTCCGTTCCAATCATCCATATTCTTTTTTCAGAGTGGCCAATGCTGGGGTAAACTATTCTTTTTTTATTTTTTTTATTTCTTTGGTTTCAATGGAGCATCTGCACAGCAGATGTTCTCCATAATGTCTACGCCGAGCTGATTACATTTCCCACAACCAAGTGAGGGGTCAATCCCCACTAGGGCCCTCCTCAACTCTGCCCCTGATATTTGTTTGAGTTCTTTAGGTCTACGGGAAGAGAGCATGCATTTGCTGTTAACCACCTGTTCTATATATGGATCTTTCATAATATCAAATAGTCTTAAAAAGTGGTCCGACCATGAGATTGGTATGTATGTATTACTGAGGTGCCCCTCGCGCTTTCTAGTATCATATCCTAGCAGTGTCCCTGGGTGTGAGAAGGTGAAAGCAGCAGAGTTAGGTCATGATTTCTCATACTTTCCCATAATTTCGCACAATCCCCTGGAATCTGATTTCATTGGATCCTCCAGCCAAATGTTCAAATCACCCAAGCAAAGCACATCTTTAGAAAGACACTAGCTGGGACAGGTGGCCTGTACCCGAACACAATCCTTACTGAAGTCCTGGGTGAAATAGACAACACAAGGTGTCCAATCTGTGTGGCATTGTGCCACACCAAATCTTCGAGGTGGGAGAACTTGACAATGGATCTGTAAATTAGTGCAATCCCCCTCTGTTCCCAACTCTATTGATACATTGAATTTCATATCCCTCAGGTAGCAGACTTTGAATAGACACAAAAGAAGTGTCATTAAACTGTCTGTAATAAACAATATATCTAGCTGGTACTTCTCAATCAGCTCTTGTACTATAGTGCTATGTGCCACTGCTGATCTGGCATTCATCAGTCCTGCTTTCAGTAGTCTACTTTCCTGACCCTTAGTGTTCACTATATCCCAAACTTGTGTCGCCTCAATCCCTAGTTCTCTCATTTTATTCAGCGCACGTAGGGACAGTGATCCAAGATTATTTCACAGGCTGTGCAGACCCTACTCCCATAACTGATAGCCATTGCAATAGCACTATTCTTAATCAAAAGAACCCATATAATGGAATACCTGTTGAACCAGGTCTGTATTGCCTCCTAAAGTCGGCAGGGTTTCCCACCGCTCACTGCAGCGGCTGCAAACAGGCCTGTTATAGCCTGTGTCACCAGCAGATGGCGTCCACTTAATGTGGGCCGCACAGAGGAATGGGAGATGTATCTCTCCCGACCGTAAACGCAGTAAAATCAATGCCTACGTAAACTCAATACTAAAAATGTAAAAGACAGTAAAAAACCAGTTAAAAATATAAATCGATTCTAACTAGATTCAAAGTTCAATAAGGGTCACTTCGATACAATGATCTTTACACACAAGTCCCTCAATTCATAACAATTTAATTACCACTCTCGGCACAGGACCAGGGGTGTGGAACAGCCACGCCGAGGCAGGCCTATTAAAGCCTATGTCCCCAGCGATGGCGTCAGCTCAATGCGCGCCACACAGAGGAATGGCAGATGTAGTTCCTCCCTACCGTAATCGAAACAAGATGTTTTACCACACTAAAAGGTAGTAAAATCAATGCCTACGTAAATTCAATACTAGAAATGTAGTAAAGGCAGTAAAAATGCAGTTTAAAATACAAATCGATCCTAACTAGATTCAAAGTTCAAAAAGGGTCACTTCAATACAATGATCTTTACACACAAATCCATCAATTCATAACAATTTAACTACCACTCTCAGCACAGGACCGAGGGTGTGCCTAGCTTTTGATGCCCCACAAGACCCCATTCTGTCAGACCACGTGTTTAATGTATATTTTAATCCATTGCATGATATGTTGGGTATAAAATGGATGCATTTCAATATCACCTTCGGAATCTAAGCTGGTATTTTGCTACTACTGCATTAGTCCTGGTCGATCCAGGTGCTTGTGTTGGACATTGTGTAGAAATCTATGGACTCAAGGCTCATCTCTGGCGAAACACCTTGTCCCCACGTATATACCATGAACGATCCAAATCTTCCTTCTCCACAAAGTATTGCTTGCCGAAACACTTCCATGGGCTAGCTTTCCCCATTTCCTTCTTTGCAACTTGTGCACCTTGTATCAACATACATTTGTGGGGCACTTTGCAAAACCCATAAATAAAATGTAGATCGGTATTAACCTCCCATCAGTCAATCAGAATGTTCAGAGAGCAGACAATAACTACTGGTATTGACTGCATTCTGAACATGATGTCTTCAGAAGCAGAAAGGAAAACAATAATGCAATTTCGAGGCAAGATTTATTTCAAAAAGTCACTTCCTCTCTGAAAGCTATTTTTTGGTGCAACATGCTGTTTAACACACAAAAGAGAAAGCAAAAACATTGGAAAATGCTTTCAATTTCTTAAAGATAAACCGTTCACTTTTACATGACACCTAATTCATGATCATGTGAAGCCTGTTACAGCTCAACCAAGCTGCAATTAAAACACTTAATTTGTGAGGAGAAACATTTTATTTAAATGCTACAAAATAAAATCACATTGAATTTACTAGTTCAGTTTGTCTATTCACTTTATTCACAACTTAAGTAACATTTTCTCAACACCAAAACACCAACACATGTATTTCTATTGCCACCACGTTCTAATAGCCTTATGGACCTTGGAAGGGATCATTATTACTTGGGATAATGACCCTTCCTCAACTTGGTGCTGAGTCATTATCGGGCAATAACGACCCCTCCCTCAGTCTATAAGGCTATATTAGGATGATTACGATCAATAGAGGTAAAGTATATCTGAGAATAATGTGCACTAAGGAGGGTTCTGTGCTAGTTGTGCTAAGAATAGGCATGGTTAATAATACTAATGTGCTGTTATTGGAATTTAAAGCACTCAATGAGAAATTCGTTGAGCAGATAGCCTGGAGTCCTGAATGAAGTCATGGCTTTGGACCACGGTTTGCTTCCCTCAAAAGTTGTGTGATGAACTGGGATTGGAATTGGGTTGACAGCCATGATCATGTTTGTCGATTTAAAACCTTGAGCACCTTCTCAAACAAAGGTATTCCTGTACAGGAGATCCCAGCAATATGTTTATCAATTGCCCTGGCCATCCCTTCAGCGTATTTTTAGGTGAATTACGTTTAACAAATTGATGGAGTTAGCTGTTAAGTGTTCGTGGATAGGATTGACAGTGGATAAGTGATGTAGGCTTTGCGGAGATCCTAATAGATTACAAACAATACACCATGTTTTAACTGCATGCTGGGCAATTTGAAGTATGTATACAGTTTATTATGCAAAGCATGTTGAATATCTATGTTTTATATTGGAGGATGTCTTCTGGTTGAAGTGAGTATGGGGGCAGCGTTTGGCATTGACTCTAGCATTAACAAAAGTGTTGAAGGTGGTTGAGAATAAGCTGTCCCAAGTTGCTTATATAGAAAAGTGAACACATTTGTACTCTGACATTATGCATTATATTTGTTCTTTTTGTAATGGTGATGTTCTCTATTTAAGGTGTTTATGGATATGACATTGTTATGGTTTGTTGTATAATTAAATATTTATGAAAAATTATTTTAGAACTGCAAAATAAATAAGGCTTTATTGTGCAACAAAGCTACCAAGTACGATCTGTTAGCTCAGAACCAGGCATAGTGTTTGTTTGGAAAACGTATGTGTGAGTCACATGCTTGTCTATGTCTTAGACTGAACACATATTATCAAGCACCAGGGGTTTACTTTTTCATGATTGCTTATTCTTGTTTGTTGCAAGCTCTGGCTAGGAAAGAAACAAAAGTTATCATCATGAGAGTCATTACATAAAGGAATGCACACCTATGGACAGTCATATCACAATCTTTACAGTTAAATTTGCTTGGAAAATCACAGGCTTCCTCTTACCCTGTGAAGCATCCATATTCAAGATTACTTACTAGCAAATGCACAAACAAGAATAAGCAATCATGAAAAAGTAAACTCCTGGTGCTTGATAATATGTGTTCATTATGTGACATTTTGCTAATTCTGTAGATCATCAGAGGATCAAGGTAATTTTGTATATGCAGCAAAGTTTCGGGCTACACGTCTTTTTCGTTCAGATATTTGTGGTTGCAAATAATATACCCTTCAACAAAGATCAGAGGAGATTTTTGTTTTTTTATGTGTTTGGGACTATTGAGATCAGGTCGAAATTGGGCAACTCATAAACAGTTGGGCCAAACATTTATTGAAAATGAGGCCTCATTTCGACCAATTCTATTGTGGTGCTTCATATGTAGCAACCCTCACACTGGAGAAAATAGATGCTCTCAGGAGGAAGGACCGCATCATAAGAATTCACTGGGTTCCCATGAGCACGACTACTGTTGGTGCAGTTTTCTGTATTTTTTCAAACACTCCCTGTAAATCAGGAAGGCCGACTAAAGACAGATTGCCTTAGAGTCAAGACACTCTTAAACAGTGCAAGAGAAGGGATTGAGATGCATAAAGAAAAACGTCAAGATCACAGCATCATATAGCCTCTGTAGGGACAATAGAGAACATCTGCACTGAATCCCAAAAAGCAAGGATAGGCGTAGGATAATGTGTCTGTGCTTTGAGCACCTGCCAAGCATTGTGTATTTAGCATTGTGGTAGACTGTTCTGAATTTGTGCTGTTCTGGCCTTTTTGCACTAATTTGGAGGAGATGGTGATGCACTTTCTTTTATTTTGTTCAAGGTGCCCACATTTGCCGTTCCACTTTTCTTTCTATAATTAGGAACAGAGGATTTAACCACTGTCACCCTGCTTTATGTGCTTGAAACTGACCACAGACCTGGCTGTCAATTGTTTTTAAAAATTGCACAGACGATTAGGAATCATGCTTAATTCGTCATGTCACCTACATTCTGTAATCTTGATTGTGATCTTAATTATGATTTATGCTGTTTTCCATTCTTTTATGTATTAATGTCCTGTGTCCCATCGTTTATAATGTACACATTGTCACTTTATTGTTTGCCTATCGATGTTTTGACTTTCATTGACATTAGTCATGTGCATCTTCGTGGTCCATCTTTGACATAGGCTCATAGGGTCTACATATGATATTATTTAAGAAACTGTTTATGTAGTTATTATACTGAAATGTATTTTAGGTGTATTAATAATATATGTGTGTGTATGATGTGTTATGGGGTGGAATCGATGGACTATAACCTCAATCACAAAAAGAAAAAACAGAACTGTGTGTGTATTAAATTTTGTAGCAGGGGCAACACAAGATAACACAGCAAGCTCTGACAATTCAAAGCATGTACATAAACAACAATCTGCTTTAGGAAAGTGTTCAACTGGACACTGGAGTATAAAGTTGCAACGTCGTAATCTGAAAAGAATGATCCATACGTAAAAGGCTCTGTGGGTACCACAGACAGCTTTAGGCTTGCCCCATTTTCAGAATGGTAGCATATGTGGAGGGCTCACATGTAGAAATGCAATCCCTGTATGCTATTAATGTGGACCTCTTCACACCAGCATTTTGAATTCCATGAGTACTCCCAACTCAAACAAATTGGTAACTGTAATAATACCCTGTTGTATGGAAAATAACTCAATTGAGACTTTTGATATGGGAACAAAGAATGAGGAACTGGTGGAGATAATGAAAGAGATCTATCCATCGTGAACCCACAATGAAGTTACAAGCATATTCTGCAGGCCTATGAATTAACACCAAACATTTTTAGAGCATTGTTCAGTCCTTAATCAAGTGACCAGCAGCTTATTAGCATTTAATAAAAACAGTATTCCTATATGTGGCTACATTTAGGACTTTTGAACTTGGCTCAGTAGCAACAGTTACCATGAGGCCTCATGGTGAACTGTGTGGCATCTTCATAGTTCTATAAAATGAAGCACACAAAAAAAACCAGCACAACCAGAGAATTGAGGAAGATGTTGAACACATTTGGTAAAAGGGATTAGTCTTATGGCACTCTACAACCAGGCATTAAGATGTGTGACTGCCATAAAAGACGGTACACGCCCAACTCATAGGTGGCAAACTCGCCACAGCCGTTTTGCCTCATGTTTTGCAGCATTTTTAGGTGCGGGGTAAAGGTATATTTTTTTGTACATCTAAGAATAGCTGTGGAATTGGGGAGGGATGCGGATATAGTATGGTACGGGTGCTTTCCTCTCCCTATAACTATCATCAAAAAAACGGGGTAACGGCCTGTGTAGGTTGGTTCCCTATGAGTTGTACCAGATCCGTAAAGGAGTACATTAATTGTTTACTACAAAGCAGGAATGTTTTTATCCAATTGACTTTTATCTCTCTGGCTGCAGATGATATAGAAGATGAAATAGAAGAAGAGCGTGGTCAAAAGTGGTTAATGCACTTAAAGACCCAAACATATGGAGGTGTAGACATCACAGGAATATCTCACTTTACAACTGTTTTCATACACAATGGTCCTCATTACAAGGCTGGCGGTAGCCGTGCCTGTATTACAGGCATGGCTGCCAAAGGCATTCATTTTTTTCCGGCCCCCAGAAAAGGGCAATTACCGGGTCATTACGACCTTGCCGGAAAATATTATTCCCCATTCCCATTTGAACCCCATAGGGCTCAGTGGGAATAGGGAGGGTGGTAGCACCGGTACCGTTAATAACGGTACCAGTGCTTCCATCATGTTCTGCTCGCGGGTGCCGGTATGGCTACCAGTTCAGACCTGGTGGCTGCAAGGTCACCCACGAGGAGAACTCATAGTATGGCGGTACGCTAGCAACGGTGCCGGTAGCACTACCGGTACCATTGCTGCCTTACTTCCATTCTTATAATGAGGTCCAATGGCAAATAAAGATTTTGTCCCTTTCCAGATTTAAGATAACACTCAGAGTTTCCAGGAGTTGGTGCTTTCAAATGCATATTTTAATCTCGTCAGTATGGCACACTTCAGAAACTTAAATGGGTAAGGCAGTGTCCAACATGCATGTGAGGGTGTCAAGGATTACTTGGCTTTGGTGTCTGGAACCTGCTTGAGCACATTATTGTGCAGTCGGCTCTGCTGTGTCTGGAGGTGCTCATTGTAATTGTGGTGGTGAAAGGCTGCACAGCACAGGTGCATAATAGTTACACACTTAGGGGTAAATACCTCCCTGCAACACATACACACTCCACCCACAATTAGAATGACACATGAGTAAAGGCTTCACGACTGCCACAGCCAGTGTAATTCGTTGATTTTCTGGAAAGTTTGGACACTTTTTCCACCTCCTCCAAATGCAGGTGTGTTCTGTTTCCATGCATTCAGAGGATAGGAGTGTGGCACCAAAGTGGGGTTTTTAGATTCCCAACTGGCTGCTAGGAGTGATCACAATGGGGGTACCCTTTCCAGTCAATAAGGAATTTGAGTTGACTGTAGAGATCACACATCCTGGTGACATCATAATTAGGGCCATCAGGATCGCGGACTGGCAACGAGCGAGCATGTGTGCATTTAAATGTGCTCCCGTCGTACCATTTCAATCTAGAAACATGGAATACTGGTTGGACTTTCCATGAGATGGAAATCTGCGAGTGGAAGGTCATAGGTGATATCCGGTGTACAATATGGAGTAATCCTAAGAAGTGTGTAGTTTAATTTGTGATGGTAATGTGCTGGTAGATTTCAAGCAGACAGTCACAACATGTGCCCGATCTTATCATTTTGGATGTATAAAAATGGATCTTGATGTGAGCACAAAGGTCAGACCAGAATTTAGATGAAAAAGTCCTGCAGCCTGCAGATTTCACGGGAAAAGCATGTAGCCAATCCAGAGCTGATGGAATGGTTAAAACACAAACAAAGCTGCTAGCAGTCGGCCACAACCAGCGATTCCATGCCATCGATACGGGGAGTCTTTGTGGGCTGTAACAATCATGTTGGCCTTCATCTATCAGAGTTCAGCTGATCGCACACATGGCAAGAACACACTTACTCCATGGTGTCAACCTTTATGTTGGGTCCCTGTTGGGTGTGACCCTCCCATGTGTATTGCCCCTTTAAGGGGATGGGTCCCTCCCACGTGTGTTGCCCCTTTAAGAAGGGCCATGAATGCGTCATGGCCCAAGATGAATAAAGGGAGCCCCTGCAGGCACGTGAGACAGAACGGCTGCAGACTCCATAAGAGGTTGGTCTGAGTCCGTGTCTCACTTATTGATGTAGGCGGCAGGCCTACACGTGGAGGCACAGGCCTGCAGGTCCTGTTGCCATGGGACCCCTTTGCCAGGACGGTGGCCTAGGTCCGCATGGTCAGGAGCCTGGCAGGCTGTGCCCCCACCCCGATGGCGTTGGTGTCCCATAGTGCCACGGGGCCTGCCCTATGTCCAGGGCAGGCCCCAAACTCCCACAGGCAATGGGCCTGTTTGGTGCTGTGAGGAAGCAGCACCCAGGGGCGCCTGCCGGATGGACATGGCAGGCGACCCCCAACAGTCACCAGAATTGTCACTGGATGAGTTTTTGAGTGGTCCTTACCCCTCGTTGACTCAATTGACCTTTCACATTTCTGACTGGCTATGTACAGACATTGGTCCGTGAATATGAGTATTTCCTTCAATGGGGATGCAAATCAGAGGGGCCACTTGACTATCCTGCATAATCTGTTTGTGGGTCAGGTCAAAGAAGGGCACACATTCCGCTAGGAGCAGCTTGGCAAGCGATAAGATAACATGTTTATTCTAGTTTTGTTTATTTGTGTTCCAAAGAACGTGACAAAACATGCATGTTCTCATTTTGTCAGTCAGGAATATATGTAACGTAGAAATCACATTGCAAAAAATAAAAGGCACATCTGGCGTGATGATTGGTGTGGCATTTTAGGGAGTGGGGGCACTGCAAATTCCAGTGGTCAGTTCAGACCTTGACTGTGTACCTGGCACTCTGTAAGTGCCAACCACATAGGTCAAATGCTGCTTTTATGACTTGCAGCTCATTTTGATAATCGCACCGTTTTGTTCACTGGAAGTCAGTTTGCAGGAATAGTAAGATAATGGATGATTATGCAGCGGGTGTTGAATGGGGGTCGGGGGCTAGTTCCCGGACAAGACCAGATTCAATGGCTCATTCTGATCCAACAAATTAGGCAATAAACACGTGTGTCATCCAGATGTTGCAGAATAGGCACACTTATGAAGGTCCTCTTCAGGGTAGAAAAGGCTGCTTTCACCTGATTGAAAGCCCATTAGAACGTATACAGCCTAGTTATTTCTCGGTTAGGCAGGCGTAATATTGTAAAATGGGCAGTTATAATTCAGAACCACAGGAAACGCTGTGTCTGTATGGCAGTATGTGTGCTTTCCCTGTCTTGAGGGCCTGAACCTTGCTCAGATCTATACGGATGACTTGCGGACTGATATTATACCCAAGGCACTTGATGTGTGTGGTGCAGAACAGGTATTTTTCTTTCTTGTTGTATAAGTTGATCTTTTTTAACTTTCACAGTCTCTCAGAAATATAGGTGACGTGTTCCTGGCGTACAGGTCAGCATACCAAGGTATCATCCTGGCATACCTATAACATCTTACGCAAAAGATTGGCACGTTTTGAGTTTGTGAAATGCTGGAATATAGTGGGGCCATTAATCAGCCAAAATGGCATACCCTAATATTCCTTATGCCTTAATGGTTTCTAAAAGGCGGGCTTGATACCAACCAGATGGTATGCACTCCACAAATCCAATGTGTTATAGATGGCTGCATTTCTGAAGGATTCCTCAATGTCAAAGATTAAAGGCAATCGGTAGCATTCCTTCTGCGTGATCTCATTTAGCACTCGGTAATACACACATGGCCTTAATATGCTTTCTTTCTAGGGTATAGAACAAGAGAGCTAATGCGCGTGACCACAAGAGTTTAACATACCCCTTTTAAAGCATTCTCAGAGGCAATGCTGCTATTCCTCTCTTTCTTGGTGATAAACAAATGCATGGGGCTGTCTGGTAGGAGTTCGCTAGAATATGCGATTATTTTACAGAGAAGGTGACGATGGACTCAGGATCAACAAAGGCCATTTCATGGCAGCATATTCTGTTGGCACATTAGGCCTGGAGTTATTGTGATGGACCTAACCAGTGATGGAGGGTTAGGTTTCAGGTGCGATTACTAAATAAAGCTTTCAACAAACAGTTTAAGACTGGACAGTGCCAAAGACCACAGTATGTGTGGGCCAGTTGATAAAAGGATTATGGTGAGACAGCTATTTTAGCACCAAACGGATAAGAACAGTGGGGTCTTTATGATATCCAGAGAAATGAATGCTTTGCATTAGCTGCTCATCATTTCAACTGGATGCTCTGTTTGTCAACAGGCCCTGGCCCTAAAGGAGTCTGATTAATCACTTCCAAATAGGTTGCTTGGATTTTATGAATTTCTCCAGAAATGGTTTGTTACTATAGATACCAGGAGCCTCACAGTCTAGGAGGGCTATGCTGGGACAATTATCTGATTCTCCAGTATGTGCTAGCTAAGGCAGAACTACAAGAGGGCTGGGGTAGGGGAAGCTATTTTTGTAGTGGTCCCATCATTTCCTATCCAGTTGATCACAGGCCTATCTGTTTCCCGAAGAGCCTGTGGGTTGGGTCACATATAAAACATTCTGAGGTAGTGCCCAGCTGTGCCACAAGAGGGACACAGGTGATTAAGGCATCTCCAGTACCACTCTGCTTCAGATAAAGGGTCATAGATGCTTCCAACTTGCATGGGTTCAGAGAAACTTTCTGAGGTAGGAACAGGAACCCATGGAGTTGTTGTATGGAGTACTGGATAGGGTTTCTCATATCTCCTCCATTCCTATACCTATGCAGCCATTAGGTGATCTATTCTGGCTCTGAAGAATGCACTAGTTCATCCTTGTATTCGTCTTAGAGACCTTGTCAGAATTGGGTATGCTGAGGGGCCTATAGCCACTTGGAATCAGTTGTCAATTGGCAGAACATCCCAATACAGGGAACCTTGTTTTCGCTCAACTTATTTTGGGCTAATGATGGCCTATTAGGTTTCTGAATCACCTTTAAAAATACTTTTTTGAATTCCCAAAGTTGTTAAATATCCAGCTCTGGCAAAGTCATGTAGTGCTGGCCATGCCAGGTCACTCACTCCCTGTTAGGTTTTTCAAAATGTAGCCCATCTTGACTCAATCATTCTGAAAGTGGCTGGCACAGAGCAAAAACTGAACATGGAAATGTTTGTGATCTCAAGTCAATTTCCAGGTTCCCTAACATATTTCACAGAGCTGTTCTGTTTCTTCATGCTCTCAACAACAGTGACTGTGGTGGCACTTTGGTTCTCTTTCGGTAATTAACACACTTCTGTGTGCAAAACGTTGACCTCATTCCTGAGTTTCTGCAAGTCATTCATTTCAACCTTCTGATCGTTGGTAAGGCATTGCAACCTGTCAAGGACTACTGGTGGCTGGTGTTTTGTACCTGCTTGATCACCTTGTTGCTCCAATGTGTCTGTAGGTGGTTGTTATGGTAATTGTGATAATTTACACAAACAGCCGCGGACAAAGATTATTCATCACAGATGATACCATTTCATATCTACCCCTCATGAAGGACAACTACGAGATATTACAAAACATTTACCAGAGCAAACACCGCCCGAGTGCAAAAAGCACATTCTTTACATGTATTGTTGCACCAGTTCAAAGGACTAGAACTACGATCATGACTGCCTCTGTGAAAAAAATGCTTTGTATTTTTTAAAAGTAAGGCCATGTTTGCCTCAATACAAATTGCACTTTCACTGGGGTACAGTTTCTGTAATATCACCGATATATGTTAAAGGTTGCTTTCAGAGCACTGTCTCAGTCTCACTTGTTTCGAATTCCTTGAAGTTAGTCTCACTTAAAATGCAACCCTTTTTTTAATGTATCATCTAATGACTTTTCCCAAATGCATTGTTTTTATTTTCGTCCTTTAATTGGAAGTGTGTAATAATAAGCTGACACTTTTGAGATATGGGGTGGAATTACAGAATCCTTTCATTGGTGCAAGTGAAATTATCAGCAGCTGCATTTTATTTCAATGCATTTTTATATTGGGTAAAGTATTAGGACTACAGAAAATAGAAAGCTTCGGTGGTGTTACAGAAACTTTGCACTGGTGTAAGCAGCACTTAGGCAAAATGTCTCTAGTATAAAAAACATACAATTTCAATGACTTTTTCGAACCGTGGCAATGTTTACCACAGTCTTTGGTCCTTTTCTGTGGTGCAGAAATGCAGCAGTAAAGCAATTAGTTCACTCCACATGAACTCAAAATAAACGTGGATAACAACACCCAATCGGCCCTCATGCTACTGGACATATCAACTGCATTCAATATTTTTTCATTTATTGGACATTTGCAAGGCGCCAATACAACATATGGTGTTTCAAGGTGCCACAGAACACATGGGGAACAAGGAAGGAAGATACAAAAACGGTCCTACTAGGCCTTGTGACATTCGGATCGTGCAAGTGCAGAACAAGAAGTGCAAGGGAATGGGGGTGTGTGTGGGGTAGAGCATTACATGCTAAGGTGGGAGGGAACGGTGTGGAGAGAAGTGCAGGTGTTATGGGGAGGCCAAAGGGCAAGTGTCATGGAGCACAGTTAAGCACAAAAGCTGTGAGGTGGAGTGAGAGGACTGGGTGGAAGGGGGCCTGGCACCCTGTTATACTCAGAGGGAACCAGGAAGCCAGTCATAAAGGGTGGAGGAAGAAGTTAGCAGGGCAGAAGGAGAGAGAAGGAGGAGGAGAAAAGGAAGGTCTTGAGGAGCTTCTGGAACTTAAGGAAATCCAGCTCAAGCCTGAGACGGGCAGGAAGACCATTCCAGAGGGAGAAACCTGCAGAAGAGAGATGTCTAGCACCTATTCTTTGCTTAGAGAAGCAGCACATTTGAAGGGAGTTAGAACTAGCAGACTGAAGGGATTTAGCACAAAGGTATTTAAAGAGAGAGAGAAGGATGCATCAGGGACGCAGGCCCTAGAAAGCCTTGTGGATGATGCAGAGGGTCTTGAATTTGATCCTAGCAGAAATATACAACTCTACTTAAGAGACTGGAGGCATCTGGCATCCAAAACTCTCCAACTGCACTGCAATGGCTGAAAGACTCACCAACCAAAGTGAAAGAACCCAATTACAGCCATTTACATAATACACAAAAAAATCACCTGTGGCATACACCAAGGATCAAATCAAGTCTCTCCCCTTTCTCTTCCACATTTACATTACCCCCCAATGAAGTTCATTTAAATCCAAGGACTGACAGCCCACAGCTACGCAGATGACACCCAACTGATCTTCAAGATAACTACTGCACACAGCACCCTCAATACGTGCCTCACCAATAACACCAGACACCTGGATGGTAAACAACAACCACAACCTAAACAAAACCGAAATAATGATCTCCCCATGAGAGTACAATCCGACACAGACATCCCTCGCCACCCCGAGAATGGGATACCAACCGGAGACATCAACAGAGAAAACAAATCTCGGAATACTCATGGACAATGGTCTCACTTTGGAACCACAAATCAACACAATTGTGCCTGCATTTACTAAGAGAGATCCTCCCTTACCTTAATTTCCCACACAGAATCCTCATAATCATTTCACTTGTCTTATCAAAACTAAACTATGCAAATAGATTCTATCTGGAATGCTTGAACGCCTCACCCAAAAACTGCAACACATCCAAAACACTGCAGCAAGACTACTCCTGAGGCTAAATAGAAGAGACCACATCATGTAAGCCCTGAGAAGTCTACACTGGTTGCCAGTAAAGAAAAACATCAACTTTAAAGCCCTCTGCATTTCCCATAAATAACTGCACAGACAAGGATCTGAATTCCTTTAAGTAAAAATCTCCCGATACCAACCGAGAAGAGACCTAAGATCTAGCACTGACTTCCAAATAGAGAAAAGACACTATGAGAAAAGAACATTTGGATGTACTGCCTTCTGCTATCTGATAGCCAAATTATGGAACTTGATCACAAAGGAAATAAGAATGATGAAAGACCACCTCACATTCATGAAATTACTGAATGCCTGGCTATTCTGTGGTAATCTGTCTTGGGTTACAGGACTGTATTTGAGTTGATGTCAGAGCTGGTGACAACACAGCTAGAATGTAGAGTGTTCAGATATTGGAGTTCTAATGAGGACCGTTGGTCCGGCAGTAAAAGGAAAAGGTAGTTCAAGGGTGTGGGCTGGCTGTAGGGTATGGGGGAACCACTGTTTCTGTTACCTGTCATCGCTCTAAGTGTGTGTCCCCTGTGTACCCATCCCACGCATTCTGCTAGACTTGGTGGCAATAATGCTACACTGTGATTGCATTTACCTAGTGACTGTCATCTGTGCAAGGGCAGCTACGTTACCACATATTCATCTCACTGAGACAAATATCAACCAGCTATACAACAACCACCACCAAAAGCAGTCCACCCCAACGTCACACACCAACAGCCCAGAACAAACAAAAAATGGGATGAATACAGAATGAAGAATCTGTAACATAGATATCGAATACCAGAGATCACACAACACCCACTAACCACCGCCTCTTCTCTCTTCCATGCCCCATACCTCTCACCTGCAACACAACCAACACCCACTAACCAGCCCACACTTTTCTCTCTTCTACACTCCACACCTCTCACCTGCAGCACACACCCAGGGAGCAAGTGAAACAGAAACACCAAAACAGTCAAACCACACATCCCTCTCTAACCAAGCTACAAACCCAATACCCTCCGACAACAAACATCTCAAACATTGGACACTGCCCTTCCAGAACGAACACGCCTCAGTGTGCAAAACAAAGCACACACAAAAAGCTCACATGTACAGGCGCTAGTTGCTCCTGGTTCTGCATGCATCAACAGAAAAGCACAACATCTGTTCTTTCTCTGCCTCACCAACAACTCAACCCGCTTTACCCTGATGAGCCAAATGAGCATCTGGAGACCATGAAAATGGCAGCAGCACGCGGCACAAATCAAATTAATGTAACATGACTAGTGATAAATGCAAAGTTTATGTAATGCAAGCCCATCACTTTTTTCAGTGCCGCTCCATTGCGTGCGTTGAAGCAGTTTTCACTTACAAGTTGATCTTAAAAATCTTTCCAATGAACCTTTATGGCCATCACACATGGAAACAATGAAAGCACACTTTAGATGACTGACAGTAAATTGTAGGTCCAGAATTCTTACAAATATAAATCAATGTTCACATGCCTACAATCATTTTATGTGGTGGAAGTTCATTTTATTAAGATCACAGTATGGTGACAACTATTTGAACGTTCTGGAGCTGACATGTGTGTGTGTGCAACATAAAGCGCAGTGTAGCCTTATTGGTTTTACACTTTCCCAACCTACTGTGCATACAGTGAATCTTTGCACCCAGAAGATGGTGGTCATTTACAGTGTGTTGTCCTTTTGATTACTTCTGTAAAGAGTTTTTCGGTGTGGAGTCTGTGTCAAGTATGTTATAAATTACAAAAATAAAACAGTTTGTGGGATTTCGTGCAGCTGTTTATGTGAAATCTCAACAATAAATGTAGGCAAATCGAGTTGAAGAATTATTTTCAGATGAACATGTCTTTTTCATATCAAATCACGTTTTCCCATTGCTTTCAGAAGCATGTTTTTACTATATTGCCAGTATTGTTAGGTCATGTTCCATTACTGGGGCCATCCTCTGCTGCCATTTGCATGGTCTTCAGGCCCTCTAGCAGCTCTGAAAAATTGGTGGGTAGCTTAGATTAGTGGAAGATTGCTAGACAGCTGTGTTGTTGAGTTGTTGAATGCAGTTTGGAAGTACCCAGTTACTGTGTGCTGGTCTCTTTCTAGGTGTTTAAAGTAGAGGCGGCAGAGAGGCAATTATGTCCATATGGGAGCCTCCTGTGCCTTGATCTATTAGTCTGGGCGGGGATATGTAGGTTGGTCACTATTTATGCTTTTTATAAATATTTTCCAACGTTGTATGGGTTACTTATAACATCCTACCAGAGAACAACGAATCTTCTGAGAGCTGCATGGCCTCTTAAAAGACACCAGATCCCTGACATTCATATTGCTTATGATCGAGCTCGAGATGGGAAGGGAGAAGGGTGGCGGGGGAGTGAAAGGAACAGAACACCTTCATGTACACTTTTCCAAATATTTGATTTGTTATTCTGACCCCTCAGAATGTTAGGGATTATGCACTCCTTTCATATTTGTGTTTCCTTTTTTATTAAAAAAATGCTTCTGGGAAATCCTGAGCGTTTTCATCATGTTAACAACAATCACTATTCCTGTTTTACAGGAGAAACATGCACCAGATGACAGATGGATTGGAAAAACCAGGACAAATCAGATGGCCTCTGGCAATAACGCTGGCTATTGCCTGGATATTAGTATATTTTTGCATCTGGAAAGGAGTTGGATGGACAGGAAAGGTATGTATATTTTCCAAACATTTTGGAAAACCATTCAAATAAATCGATCAGAAATATTTTCTGAAATATAAACACTTAAAAAAAAAATGAGTTCTACATATTCCATCAGAGCATTGTTCTAAAAGCATTCGTAACGGTAGGATATTCATCACACGATCTAAATAGTGTGTTGCAAGTTTCCTTTTGGTGTAACAACTCTGGTGGTTACTCCTATAAAAGACTTTATTTACATATAATGATGACATTCCCAGCTATGTAGCAATTGAACCTATAAAACAAACTCACCTGATCCAGGCCAGAGAAAGAATAACATTGGTTACATTAAAATATATGAGGAGTTGTTGAATAACAAAGTGTGTAATGTTAATGCTTGATTATGTTGTAGCGAGGCAGTTGACCGACCCTTACAATCGAAAGGGGGGTGGGTTGACAAAGCTGCATCCCTATCCAATTATATTTGCTCCTCCATATGAAGTGGCTGGCAGCTAGACTCACCAGCTCAGATGATGATGGTGAACGGGAATGAACAAAGTACTCTTTGCTGATGGTGCAGCCATTTTCTTTAGTCCCCCGCCCCCATGGATCTCAAGAAATAGCATGAGATCACCCAACGCTTCTGTAATGAATGCAATATTTCCATAAACACTACAAAAAAAGTTGTTATGATATCCCACCCACCTAGGAACTGGAGGAAGTCAGGATAAAACAGGTAGAAGGCTTTGACTATTTAGGCATTAGTTTCAGTAGCAAGCACTTTGGTCCCTGCTCATCTAACAAATTGTGAATGATGAAACATTGCACTGCTGGTGCTTCCTCCTGTAAAGGTCTATAGTGCACACGCTATAGTTGCAACCCTTTATGGAGCAGAGATCTGAGGTCATGTTTCAACTACACATTTACAGAACGAAGTAAGATCATTTTTAAGCATCTTATGTTTCCCGAGTCGGCACCAAATGTGGGCCATGGGCTGCGAGCCCTGCCTTAGAACATGATCATTTTGGCTTATATTTGTGAGCACTCCATAGTAAGAAAGTAAGACCTTATCTTTATGATTGGAGGAACAGACACAATACAAAGGTTAATCTAGAAATTGGGAAATTCGAGTAGAATTATATTCTTACAATACTGTCAACTCTAACGCATTCATCAGTTTACATTTATTACCTGGCAGTCAATGGTCTGACATTATGTTTAACATTATTGCTGAGTGGTATTTGTCTATGTACATTTCTTCCTGTGCAGTTCCAGAAATAAAAGTACAACACATAGTAATATTTCCTGCACATCTTAATCAGTATGCAACTATGATATGGATTGCCCCTCGTGTTTATTGCACAGAAGGTTTTGACAGTCTTCTTAATGTTTGGGGCAAATATTTGTCAAAAAATTGGGATATAAAGTATAGTATAATTCCCTGCCTCAGTCAAACATATACAGGTCAGCCATAGGGAACCCCTATATTTTAGCTGCCTATATAATAGCAGGAACTATCCAATTTTAGAAATTGGGATTGGTGCATTCAGGGCCAGGGACATATGGCAGCACTAAACGGCAAAGTGAATTAGCATTGGTTTAGGCGCCATGTCTCACCACTATACATCAGGAAAATAAGAAACATAGTGATATAGGCTTTGCAAAGTAGTTTAACAGAGAGGCCTCCAGTGGTGCTTGTGATCTGACAGAAGCCCTGCTTCAGCACCTTTTAAAAAATATATATTATTAGAGAGATGCAACTTGATGATGTAAGTGATGCAAAACATGAACTTAAGTTTCTATATATATCACATATCTCCTAATTTACTGCAAGTTGTGCATGATTGTGATTTTATCAGTATTACCTATCCTGAAATGTTGACCGCAGCAGTGCCCTAATGCATTTCATTTCCTCTGAAGGCAAACGAGGCATTGTGACAACATGACTTCTGCTCTGCAGGATGCAAGGATGAGTAGGATGCAAGGATGAGTAGTGGCTGAACCTCCTAGTCAGCCCCAAGTGTGATCACAAGGCACATCTAGTAGATAAACCTCTTTCGCCTTTTATGAAACGTGTGCAAAGGAAAGGCTATGGCCTTAGAAGGGGTGTGAATGTGATCCAGTAGCAGCCCAAAAGTACAACAATCCAAAACAAAAAGAATGGTCAATCAAGGTTCTATAAACATATTTAATTTAATTAAACATACAAATGCACAAATACACAAATAACTATTAAAAACACTATGCAAACACCAACTCCTGTTACGAAAATACAGAGAATTGCAATATGTAATGGTGCAACACTGTGGGTATTCTGTAGGGAAGAAAATCGGGCAAGAAAAAAAAGCTGGACGGGGGACAGGGTCAGTACAAAGTACCATAATCCTATGCTCAGCAATTCAATAGTGTTAAACCAGGCTTCAAGCTGTACCGTGGTGTGGCCAATGCAGGTTCAGGTGCTGTGTCAAGCAACGAGATGGCATCTAGTCAATTGTGAAGTGGGAGCTCGGTGCGATCGCGTATCATATTCAGTTTGTGCTGTTTTTAGGTTCGAGTCGGTTTGAGACGCTGGTAAGCGCAGGTTTGGGTCAGGAAATAATGTGGTGCTCAGTGGTCTGAGTTTTGAGTATCAATTTGTTGTGTTATCTTGGTGATCCTATGCAAGGTTTGATGTGCCAGCAGTTCAAACTTGTCTGCAACTATCAGCTGGTTTTATTTGCCTTTAGGCATCATACCCAAAGTTCTTCATGCTAAAAAAGTGGAGGAGGCAGGAAGGAAGGAGAGGTACATAGAAAAAAAAGATGGTGAAATCTCTTCTCAAATACACTGAGCTCTCTCTGTCTACACTAACATCACCTCCTCCTCTGACCCAAAACATAAAATGCCCTGGTGTGAATCTAATCCTTTTATTTGTTGTGCACCCTCTGATTCCTGTTTCCCAGGACAGCTCCTGCTGATGGGCTGCCCTGCTGGAATGAGATGTTACTTGAACTCACACAGGATCAAAGGGGGGGCACGTTATTTCAGCCTCTTGTCCTGCTGGCTTGCAGAGACAAGCTGTCTGACTTGAAAACAACCAACGTCCCACAGTTGCCCTGAGCCCACAGTGTGGACACATGTATGATCCAGATTATATGTGGCTTTATTAATTATGTGAATTACCAGCCACCATAACCCAAAATCAGCTAATGCTTATTTTGAAAGATAAAATAGCCCCCAATAACTCCTCCTAATTATGTGGTTTTGGAATAGAGGTAGAAGGCCTCATTACAAGAATGGTGGTCCGGGAATAAGGGTGCCGGTAGCAATGTACCCGCACCCTTTCCGGACCGCCATACTACAAGAATGCTGGTTGGGCCACTGACCCCTGGCAGGCCTAACCTGCCGGAAAGTTCAGGCCCTTATTGGCATATCTCTCATTGAAGCACCAGCACTATTAGCAACGGTGCCAGTGCTTCAGTTTTCCCATTTCCATGGAGTCCTATGCAACTCCATGTGAATGGGGATTTACCATTCGATCACCACTTGTGACATCCGGGCGGCACCGGGATATCAGGCGGCGGAATCATCAGTGTTACGTAATGAGGGCCTGTAGATGTTAATGCAGCCTCTGTGCTGGTGCGAGGTGGCTGTCACAGCAGCTGTCAAAAGGGAACCTGTGACCTCTTAAACTGCTCTATGCAGAAACTTGTGTAAAGGCGCGTTATAAATGGCATATCATATCATATCTGTATGGCACATGTGTCACTATGGTTTTGGCATGGAGCTTTATTGAAGGATCTCACGGTTTGCAGACCACCCTTTCTAAGATTAATTTACCTCTTTAATTTTATTATTCAATACAAATAAAAAAAGCAAACGCTTCTACTCCATGGCCATGTGGCTATTCTTCAGAGGCATGCACCTTGATTTTACTCTGTGTTGGGCAATAACAATTAATGTGATTAAAAGTGGGAAATGTTCCGGATATCATTTGAAAAAATAAGAATGCCGGTCCAGCAGAAAAGATGGCCGCCACTGATGAGAGCTCTGAAACTTACTGGCATTATCCATTTAATTTATCCTTTAAGAGCATGATATTTTTGCCAGGATTGGGCTGTGCCTGTGGTGCAAAGTGCTGCGGATCAAGGAATGTGACTGCCTTAACCATAGTGCAACACTGGAGCAGCTTTGGGGAGCAAAGCTGTTGAGGACGAGTACCATGGTTCATGCTTGCTGGCCACGTGGTGCCCTTGGAAGGTGAAGACACTGTCGAGATTGTGGTGGGCGGGATTTGCCCTGCGATGGCTATCAGGGAACCAGTGTTGCAGAGTCAGCAAGGTTCCGCACATTTTCAGACTGCAGTGTTTGTTTCCCTGACACCCACAACAGGTAAACCACAGAATCAGATAAGATTTGGAGTGTGACAGGCTTGAAGAGTTGGCCCTGTCAGATCCCACTGACCCGATCAGGGAGGGTTTGGGAGAATGCTGTTCCTGTGGGGCCAGCTTTTCCTGGGTAGCCTGGTCAACAAGAGAGCAGGGGCACGTGGAGGAGCCTATATACATCACAAGGGAGGTAAACAGCAGCCACTCCTGGCCAGTGCCTCGAGAACCTCTTGTTAAGGAAGAGAACAGAAAGAAGAAGGCCAAGACTTGACCCCGCTCAATGGCATACTATGTTATACAGACAATGAAACCTAGGCCCACCTAAATAAGATTACACATTGCTTGAGCTACTTTGCCATTCTGACAGGGTATCGCTATGTCGCCACTAGAATGATTAAGTTTGCTGGATAATTGTCAGTCATTTATTTGGCCACACTGCAGCAGAGCCTGAACCACCGCTATTGTTATGGCTGTATTCTGGCCTGAGATCATATTATTCCAGAAATTTTCCGAGAGAAGCCATTCCACTCTCTCCACGAATCTGGAGAAGTGATTTAGTCTTATTTTCCACGTGCCCTCACATGAAATAATTCAAAAATATCCATAGCAGCAACACATCAGTGCCTCAAACCACGGTGGGGACGTCACAGGAGATGGCCTGCAAGCTTTAGTGAGGTAAGCAAGTGCTTGCCAACGCAAATGAGGGAAGGTGTCCCAGTTGATTACAGAGGGGGCCGTAGGCTATTCCACCCATCACATAATCTACCCTATTGTACTTATTGGAATTCTTTCAAGAAAGGAACCTCCCAATCCTGGGTAGCCCAGTCTTTTCATTGCACTTCCAGAATGAGCTAGTACATAGGTTTCTTGGTCCGCGCCCTATGCCAGATTTTTTGCCGCAACCTATCATGGCCAACATTTTTCATTTTCGAGACAGAGACCTGATCCTGATGGTGGCTAGGGAGAAGGGTCAACTTGAGTTCCAATCTGCCAACATTCAATTCTTCCCAGACTGTAGCCTGGCTGTGCAAGCTACCAGAAAAAAATAAATAAACCTGCAACGATGCTTGCAAATACCTACACAACAGACAGGTGCTATACACCATATTATTTCCAGCCAAACTCAAATTAATACACAATAAGCCTCCCCTTCAGATTCAATGGACTTCTGCATGACCAACATGGACGCAACACTTCCAAATCATTTATCTGACAGAGCAGGAAGCAGTGGAAGCAGATACATGGCTGCTCGTCCCTACAAGAACTGCAAACTTACTTAGTTTAGCCGGTGTATTTTTAAAGCTCTCACCCTAAAGCCTACTGATAATACCTGTTTGTTAGTAATGCTATGATATTTGATGTGTTGCATCGTGTTTTGGGGTTTTCTGTTGGTAAAATGGGATCACCAGCGAGGAAGGGGGTGCGATTTTGGGAAGGGAGATCACATTAAATGTAATTGAAACCGACATTGAGTGCCTGTTGTATCTATCTCTAGCCACATGGATATCCACACCATGGCTAAACATAACTCTAACTCTTAAGCATGCTTGCTGGCTTGTTGTAATCCTATTTTACATACATATCGATTTTGTGGTCGATGGCCACAGTTAGATTCATCAGGTGGGTCTGAACAACCCACTTAAAACTCATAAGGTGCTACATTTCTTGAGATGTTATGAAGCAGATGTAATATTACGCCAAGAGACACACCTTACTAAGAGTGTACATAAAGCAGTAACAGGACGCTGGTGGGAGTGTAGATGGTATAATAGCTATTCCACATGCTCAAGTGGAGTCTTAACCCTGATACATAGACACTTTGATTTTAAGTTCACTAGAGCTGAATCTGATGCTGGGGACTGCTACGTCATGGTGATCAGATGTCTGAGGGGGTGAAACAATCATACTAAATATATATGCACTCTACATAGATGAGCCCACCTTCTTCCAAACAATATTTTGTAAATGCTCCCAGCTTATTAGGTATGATATGCCCAGAGGAGGGGACTTTATCAACACCATATGCAACCTATTAGAAAGCTCCAACAGGCAGAGAAGGGGACACCCTAATGCCACCTGTTTCATTCTGGAGGCATGCTCTGACCTCTGTCTGGTTGTACATGTGGCTGGGCTCTCCGTGGGTAATGCAAAGAACTGCTAGGTGTAGAATACTGGTCTAATCATGCCCCAGTGTTGTTAGATAACCATATCCCATGACATTGCCCTTGGGCGTCAACTTGGAGATTTAAATCAAATCCGCTGCAGGACTTGAAAAACGAGGTGAGAGACAAGATTGTATACTTCTTTTGCATCAACTCCCCGTCAGTGGTCAATCCACTAAACGCCTGGGAAACATTTAAACCTTTTATCCGAGTAATTTATGCTTCAATGGAATTTGTCATATTAAAGTTAGTGTGAAGTGAGTTGAGTGACTGAGAGTCCTGGCTGAAAGCCCTGCATGATGAACATACCAGAGGCAGCCTTGCAGAAAAGTCCCTGAATATTCATATGCATCACGCCCAGTTCCGGCAGTTAGCCAACAGGAAATTAAAAATGGCCACCCACAAACCTTTACCTAGCAGATATGAAGAAGAGTCAGACAAGCCTGGCAAAAACCTAGCCTGGCTAGTCAAGCAAAAGAAGGGTCCTAGTGATCTTGACTCCATACTAGACACTGATGGGAATTACACCTCTCACACAGCCAGTATTCATTTGTCATTCCAAAAGTACTATTACTCACTTTACTCATCAAAACTTGACAAAACCAAACCTCAACTTTGCATATCCCTGGACAGGGACACCTAATTGAGGTTGGACGATAGGCAAAGTGCCCTGATGAATATGTCCATTAATGCAGAGGAAATTAAAGTGGCAACTGCAGACCTACAGTCAGGGACCTGGATGGGCTCACTGACGAATTTTACAAGGAGTTTGTTGACATTCTCACTTTGGAACTTTTGACAATATATAATGAGGCCCTGGAACGAGACTCCCTGCCTCCCCCAATGAATGACACCCGAATTGTGGTGCTTCCTAAACCCAACAAGCACCCATGACGTTGCAGGTCATATAGATCCTTGTCTATGTTAGATATATACAACAGAATACTAGCAAAAGTGCTAGTGCCTAGAATCGTTCATTTACTTTCTGAAATGGTCATGCAAGAACAGTCTGGCTTTGTATCTGGGCGATCAACCGCTCACAGCTTGTGGAAGCACTTTTGCATTATGATAAAACATTTTTTATTGTTTTACATTCACAAGAACACAACATCAGCTTTTGTGGATTAGCATGTTCTTCCCAAATTCAAATCTCGTTAGATCAATTGACAATCACCCATGACATTACCCCTGGTTTTGTGCGATTAAACCATATCCTCCTCAGAGCACACCGCCGAGCCCAGCCGGCTCTAAGGTCCATCCTCTTCCCACCTCCCCCATATTTTGTTCGCCTTAGTAGGGCATCCTCTGGCGGTATATACTCGGTGCTCTATAGTGGCACAAATGTTCATATCTGTTGCCCATTGCTCCATCGTTGGGGACTCCGGGGCTCCCCATTTTTGCGCTATATTACGCTTCATCAATCCCGTTGCCGTGTTCAGTAGCAATTTGCCCCATTTAGTAAGTTCAATCTCATCCGGAGCCCCCAAAATGAGAATCTTCGGGTCTAGTGGTATACGGCACGCCAAAACATTGCCCAGTACCGCACAACACTCTCTCCAGAAGGTGCGGATTTGGGGGCATGCCCACAGGATGTGAAAGAATGTTCCCTCCTCCTCCCCACAGCGGAGGCAGTTTGGGTTCAAGGCTCTCTCCCATCTATATAGTACCGTTCTGGGGTAATAAACCCTGTGTAGGATTTTTAGTTGAACCAGCCGGATCCTGGAAGAAATGGCCACCTCCCTCGGGTGCATTAGTACTTGGATCCAGTCCTCTGGATCTATCACCCCTACATCCACCTCCCATTTAGCTTTCAAAGTCGTGAGTTCTGGCGTAGCAAAGGATGTAATAGCGTTGTATAGGATGGAGGTGCATTTGGAGGGGATGAGAGCTGGTAGTATGTTACGTTCTATGGGTGTGTACTCCGGGATATTGGTGCCTGCAGGTATATGGTTTCTTAGGGCATGGGCCAGTTGTACATAGTGGTATCGCTCAGTGCCCGGGAGTTGGAATTTTTGCTGGATAGTTTCAAACGATGCTACCCCCCTCTCACCAAGAATGTCCCCAACCCTCAGAATCCCAGCCCTTACCCATCGGGGCCATGGTTGAAGCTTCTTAATCTCAGGGAGGTTACAGTTTCTCCACAGGGGTTGTGCCACCGTTACACTGTTTTCCCACCCAACGAATCTGTGTGCCTGTTTCCAAACCATGATGGTATGAGCCGTGGTCGTTGGTGGGAGAGGTCTCGGAGTAGTGTGGTATAGTAACTGCCAAGGTTCGGTATCGTGCATGGTCGCAATCTCGGCTTTGATGTGGGGGAGCTCCCTGTCTCCATGAAGCAGGTCGTTGACCACTGCCAACTGTGTGGCCCAATAATATGTTTGGAGGCGTGGGGCTCCTATCCCACCCTCCCAGACCGATCTCTGGAGCGTGGTTAGCGCTATCCTCGGCTGACCTCCCCCCCATATTAGTTCCCGAAAGAGGGAATCAACCCTCTTAAAGTCGGAGTCTGGGATCTTTAGTGGGGCATTTTGTAAGACATAGAGAAACCTCGGGAGAGTCATCATCTTGAAGAGTGCCGCTCTTCCCATGGGTGTAAGGGGGAGAAGCCTCCAGTGGTGGACGTCATTGACAAAACGGTCAAGGACCGGTTGAAAGTTGTGTAGTGTGTATTCGCTCAGGTTTGTGGTCACCCAGATCCCTAAGTATCGAAAACCATGGGGTTCTATTCGGTACGGACATTCCCGAGGGTCAGCTTGCACGATGCCTTTCACCGGGAAGAGAACTGATTTTCCCCAATTGATTTTAAGCCCACTAAGTTCACCAAAACGGGTAAGCATCTGTGTCACCCTGGGGCAAGACCGAGTTGGGTCCCTCATGTAAATCAGAAGGTCATCCGCGTACAAGGAGACACGGTCCTCATGTCCCTCAGGCCACCTGAACCCCGTCCATGCAGCGTCCTGGCGAAGCCAGAGGGCCAGGGGCTCAATCGCCAGGGCAAAGAGAAGGGGAGAGAGGGGACAGCCCTGTCTCGTGCCCTTTCCCAACGGGAAGGACCGGGACGGCCAACCATTCACTCTGACCTCTGCCCGAGTGTTAGTGTATAATAGTTTCACCCATTTCAGGAAGCTGTCCCCGAACCCCATACGCCTCATGACTTCCCAAAGGCAGTCCCACCTGACCGAGTCGAAGGCTTTTTCAAAATCTACTGCCAGTAGGGCGAGAGGGGTGTCAATGATCGGGGCCCGCTCCAGAGCCAAATGGAGCCGGCGCAGGTTCATACGTGTCGATTTGTGTGGCATAAAGCCACACTGATCCGGGTGGATCAAGGTATGGGTCACTGATTGCAGCCGGTTGGCAAGGAGCTTGGCGAGAACCTTGGCCTCGCTGTTAATTAAAGAGATAGGCCGATAAGAAGCACACTGTTCCGGGGGCTTGTCAGGTTTGGGGATGACCACAATGGTGGCTTTAGATAAGTCAGGTGGGAGGGTGCCCTGGTCGCGGGCACCAAGAAACATCCTGTAAAGGGGGGTCGCCAATTTGTTCCCTCCAAGTTTTTGCCAGGTCTCGGCAGGGAACCCATTAGGGCCCGGTGTTTTCCCCGTCTGGAGTTGCGCTAGGGCTCTGCTTATTTCGGATTCAGAAAGGTCCGACTCTAACTCCTCCCGTTGTTGTGGTGTCAGTGTTGGGAGAGCAATCTCATCGAGTAGGGTCGGGTCGAAGGGTGTTGTCGGGGCCCGGTAGAGCTCCTCGTAAAACTGGGCAAAGGCTTCTGCTATTTCAGCATCCGTTTGGTACCTAACCCCACTCGGGGCAACAATCTCCCTTACATGACGCCTCCCCTCCTCCCTCCTCTCCAACCAGGCCAGCATTTTGCCTGCCTTGTCCCCCAGCTCGTATATCCTCGCTCTGGTGTCCCAGTGGGCCTGTCTGGCATTGTCTAGCATGGTATTTCTGAGGGTTTCTGTGGCTAATGTGAGGGACCTCTGAGTCTGCGGGGTAGGGTCAAGGACATGCGTGCTTTCAGCCTGAATCAATTCGGCTTCCGCCTCTACTATTTTTTGGAGTCTCTCCCGCTTTTTGTTTGCTACCCATGAGATGATCTCCCCACGTAACACCGTTTTATAAGCCTCCCACACCACCACCGGGTCATCCACCGCTGGTATATTTATGTCAAAGTATTCGTCGGACACCTCCGTGAGGCTGTCTACCAATTCTGGGAATCCAAGGTGGTAGTTGTTTAGCCTCCATGTTCTAGGGGGGATCACCGATTGTGTTCGTATTTCAATTAGTAAGGGGGAATGGTCTGAGATTCCACGGGGGAGGAATTCTGCGGATATTGCCCTGTGCAGGTCTGTGTTCGGGACGAGAAGATAATCGAGTCTAGAGAGGGAGCCATGGGCTCCAGAGTGGAACGAGTAGCCTCTATCTTGGGGGTGCAGCTCTCGCCATACATCTCGGAGGCCTAGGGCGGACACAAAGTTAGAGAGTTTCGTGGGAATATCAGGATTGCGCCCCCTAAGGTGGGTACGGTCCATAGTATTGCACATGACGTCATTAAAGTCTCCCCCCAGGACCCAGCGATCTGGATGGTGCTTCCCAAGGAGAGTGGTGAGGTCCTCCAGTAATCCCTGGCCCAGTCCGGGTGGGGAGTATATGGACACAATGGCCAGTGTTTCACCCCAGAGTGAGCCTAAAATGAGTACATAGCGACCCCGTGGGTCCAGTTCCACCGCATGAGGGGAAAACGGGAGCCTCTTGTGTATAAGAATAAGGGTGCCCCTGGATCCCATCGTGTACCCTGCATGGAACGCGGTCCTGTAGTTTGTTTTCTGGAAAAAGGTGCAGTGAGTTCCCGCTAGGTGTGTCTCTGATAGGAGGGCCAAGTCCGGAGCGTGCCTATTCAATAGTTGTTTAATCAAACACCTTTTAATCCCAGAGCCCATTCCATTCACGTTCCAATTAAGCAGCTTAAGGGATCTGGGGCGATCGAGTGGAGGGGGGTGTGTTTGTGGGTGGGTCATCTAGAATTTCTTGTTAGAGGGTACGCAGGATACATGGGTCGGGAGAGTAGTCTCCCCTTGGTGTGTCTGTCGGGAGCATGGTCCCAATACATAGCGCTGCAGGGTGTAATGTTCAACGGGTTATATTTGGGTCTGCGGTTGAACATGCTATAAATCCAAACTAACAAAGCAACCTTAAAACTTTCCCTTTCATCCCCCTCCCTATACTCCACCCCAACTTGAAGTACCTGTCGCCCAAACATGCAAGAACAGACTGGCAAAGGGCAGTCAACTCATCAACCAAGAACTTTTCTTAAGTTGCCTTGTTCCAACCGTGGGGTGCTCCGCGTTCCGGGCCGCCAGTTATACAGACATCGGGTTCTCAATTAGTTCACTGTTAGCATGGTCTAGTAGCACGGTGCCGGATCTCAAAGCATAATTGCGGGTGGGTGCCTTATACTCCATTTCAGTCATTATCTCTGTTTGGTTGTGCCTGGGGTTGGTGTTGCGGGAGTTCAGGAGGTATCCTGTCTCGTCTCGGGCGATTCCTACCGTTCCCTTGTCTTCCTTCTGGCCTCCAATCACCCTCCAGGTGTCTTTCTGCCCAGCTCCATGCTTCGGCTGGGTCCGTGAAGTGCACCGTTGTTCCATTAAAGTATATTTTCAGCTGCGCCGGGAATAGGAGCCCGTATTTCACGTTGAGGGTCTAGAGGCGTTTTTTAAGGGGGCCAAAGGATTGTCTAGCTCTTTGCACCTCCCTGGTGAAATCCGGAAAGAAACCTATCCTAGAGCCGTTGAACATTATGGTGCCCTTAGTTCTGGCCATTTGGAGTATTGCGTCCCGGTCCCTATAGTTAAGGAGTTTCACAATCACTGTGCGGGGTGGGGCACCTGGGATTTGCCTGCCAGTTGGCATTCGATGGGCCCGTTCAATGGAGAAGAAGTTCGACAAGGTTTTAGGGGCAAAGATGTCTGCGAGCCATTGCTCTAGGAACAGTTCCATACTTGCTCCCTCCGTTTTTTCTGGCAGGCCGAGGATCCGAATGTTGTTTCGTCTTGCCCTGCCCTCCGCCTCTTCCACCCTTTCTTCCAAAGCTTTGAGGCGGGTAAGCGCTCCTGACATTTGCTGGTTCGCTGTTCTTAAATTGTCCTCTGTTTCGGATATTCGACCCTCGGCTTCTCCGGTGCGGGCTGTAAGTTTTTGGAGGTCGTGGCGCAATAATGATACCTCTGCGCTGATGCTATCCATTTTCTTTTCCATGGAGGTCCTCGAGTTCGCTATGGCGTTCATGACATCTTTCAGCGAGATGTTCTCCTCTGCTTCTGGTGTTACGCTAGTACCGGGTTGCTCTGGTGGGGGGGTTTGGGCGGGGGTCGTATACTGCTCTATTTTACTCTGCGTTGTCATGCCTCTTGCCTTGTCCTTCCCCATATCTGCAAGTAGTCAGTGGTCCGTGGTCCGTGGCAGGTCGGCCCCACTCCTGCACTGTTTATAGGGCTTGCAACCTACGGTCTCTAGGGCGATTTACGGAGCGGGTAGGTGCAGTTCCGAAGTTGGTAGGGTAGGTTTTGTTGGCGCCCTACGCTTGCTGGGTGGGATGGTTTGTGCGTTTGGAGATTGTTCCCCTTTTCATCGCCGTACCCCCTCTCCTTGTGCGTTCCGTATGGTTCCACCGGGAGGGTTCTACTCCTTTTGTGTAGCGATATGTGTGTGGTAGTTGGCCCTAGTTGTGGCACCACTGAGAGGCAGTTATGTCCCAAGCACCCAGTCCCAGGTCACCACAAGTCTGCAGGCACTTCAGTCGCTGTTCGTGCCGTGTTTATTGATAGTCCTCCCTTGGTATTGTGGCTTAATGCGTCATTTCAGGCGTCACTCTGCCGCTCTCTCCCGTACCTTTCGCGGGGCCTCAAGCCTCCAGCAGCTCTCTCCCTCTCCCCAGAGCAGTCTCTGTGTAGTCCGGCCTGTCTCCGGCGGGACAGCGGCTCCGCGGGGCCGTGGGGGTCGGGGTCGTGTGTGCCCGAGAGCACAGCGCAGGATGTGGCTGCTACTCTTCCACTCGCGGGCAGCTCCCGCTTGAGCGAGTTCGCAAGCTCGTCTCTCTCCCCCCCGCCCTCCGCTATGTTCCTGTGTGGCTGTTCCAGGCACCCGCTGAGCAGGGTGTCTGCCTCCTTCAATTGGCTTCGGCGGCCAAACGCCTCCGCGGGGCCGCGGGGGACAAGTTCTTGTGTGCCCGAAAGCACACGGTAGGATGTGTCTGCCGGCAGCGGGGCCCCCGTACCTTCACACTCGTCAGCGGTTCTCTCTTGTGCGGGAATTCACGGGGTCGTCTCTCCCTTCCGCCCTCCGGTGTTGTCGTTACTGCTGTTTCAGGCACCCGCTGGTCAGGGTGTCTATCTCCTACGGTTGGGCCTGCTCCGGCGGCCAAACGCACCCGCGGGGGCCGCGGGGGACAGTTTCGTGTGTGTCCGCGGCACACAGCAGGATGTGCCGTCAGTAGCGGGCCCGCCCTCCTTCTTAGTCGCGGGTAGCTCCCGCGTGTGCGACCCGCTCCGCCCGGCAGGAGTTCACGGGCTCTGTTCTTCCCACCTCTGTCTGCCGTGGTCCCACGCGGCTACTCCGGGCATCAGCGGGATAGGGTGCCGGTCTCCCGCAGTTGGCGCCGTATTGCACGTCCAGTACTAGTCCGTCGCTCCGGCGGCCATCTTGTCTATTATCACCGTCTCGGGCTTCCCAGACCTTTTGCGCCCATTCGGTGCTACGATTCGGGTCGGTAGCACAGCGACCCGATCCACCGAGGTTCCGCTGCACCCGGGTCTATTTTCTGCCGTCGTGAAGCCCAAATAATCAGGATATTTTCAGGATTTGGCTGGCGGCCGCGGGAGCTCCGAGGAATCACGTCCTCATCCCGTGCTCGCTGGCCACGCCCCCTCACTTTTGCATTATGGACCTATTAGACCGTGGGGTGCCAGCCCTGACATCCTTTTTAGACACTGATAAGGCAATTGACTCTCTGGTATGGCCGTTCATGTTGGGGATGCTCCCTAGAATGAGGGATGGGGGTATTTCATCACTCTCATGTCCATACTGTACAGCAGCTTCACAGCCCAAGTATACACGAACAAAGTGACATTGGAGACCTTCCCTCGCTTCAGTGTCATCCGAAAGGGTTGTCCAATTTCCCCAATCCAGTTTGCACTCTTCATTGAGTCACTGTCTGCAATTCTTCCGGAGTTGCTTGTTGATAGAGGACTAACATTCCTTAACCAATCAATGTTACTGTCATTATATGGTGATGACCTGCTGGTCTTCATCAAGAAAACTGAGTGTAACCTACAACAGATTGCAGAGGAGATAGAACAGTTTGGCCAAAACTCAGGGCTGCAAATTAACTGCAACAAATCAGAATTGTTCCCCTTGACTGAGACCGTGTGTCCTGCCGACTATTGCAAGCACTTTAAATGGTCTCAACATATGTTTAGATACCTCGGCATAAAAGACACCAGAGCATTTGAGCTCCTGTACTCATTGAATTATGCTCCTAACTTCCATGATTTAAAAACCCAGGTTAGGAAATGGGTCACACTGGCTATTTTGTTCATTGCCAGAGTCTCCTTAGTCAAGATGGTCTTACTCCCCAAATGCCTCCATATGTTTACTAACATTCCCTTACAATTCAATGCCACATGTTCTAGAAAGATTAAGACACTGCTCTTTGACCTCATATGGGGAGGGAAAACACCTTGCGTCAAGTGGGATACACTGGTCCTGCCATACCACCAGGGAGGGTTAAACGTACCTGATTTTGAAACATACGCACTGATCAGCATGTTCCATCCGGCTCTTTTTGGTATCAAGTCTCTTCTCTACTTCAACACATTGTTCGAAAAAATGCTAGCACAGCCAATAGTCATTGAGGCGGAACCTTTTGCTGCTAGTAGGTTCCGCGTAGCAACTCTTTTAACCCTGTTGAGATCACTCAGTGGGCAACACAAAGGCGGCAACTCCTTATGCCCATCTATTTTCCTAGACATTATTGATGGGCTGCCTCTTACCATGGAGAAAGGCGTCAAGTGGGAGCTTCATAAAAGAGAGCTCACGAGACTTGAAGACATGTTTGTCAGAGGATAGCTTATACCTCCATCTGCTTTTCAATCCCACCTCCATGGTATCCTTCCTGCTATATAAGGGGGAACTGAAAGCCAGATACCCGATTATACCAGACGAGCCTAAGGGCCTGATTCACAGATCGCTTTTTCAATGTGATTGCGCCATTATATAACGTTTCTGTGAACCAGGCCCTATGAGAAGTCCCTTTATACAATATGTATCGACTATTTTGTCTCCTTCACTTACAGTCGCTTCACTATGCAAGGGGTTATAGACACAGTGGCAGATATCTCACAACTGGAGTCGATAGATAACTGCCAGGTACGTCGACTCTGCCTTCCACCACCTGCACCTAAACTGCTGGGCAGATTCATAGTACTAGCGCTATTATTGGCTTGAAAATGTGTGACATTAAAATGGATGGGCAGATTGGCTGGTGAAGGCTAGTGAATAGGAGGAGGCATACCGTAAACTGGCACATCCCTCCTGCAGCCCATGGCGATGAATGTGCCTGCTTGAGGCTTCACGGGACTTGGCGGCACAGGCGCTGCAGTTTTCTTTAACATCTGTGATGGGTGAGGTTCAGCGAGGTGCTGGTGTAGTCCTGCTATTCTTGTACCCCTTTTGATGTATTCATTTGGTATTTTCGTGTGCTATATAGGATACGTGTCCTGATTTAAGAGGATGTGGCACAAACCAAACTCTGAATATGTTTGCTAGCATGGCTATTTGCATTAAAAAAAGTTATTAAAAACAATTAACGTACTCGTCCCAATATGCCCCCCTTTTTACATACATTTGGAGTGGTAAATTCTGTAACAAAGCCAACAAAAGCACACACATCGAGCTGTAAACTGAATGAAATGTCAAAATCTTGGTGTTCAGACCCATCCTTTTCAAAGATGTCCCCCGCCCCAGACAGGAGGCCTCAATCCATCATGTCAAACACTGTCCAGAAATCAACAATATGCTAATATAAAGGCTAATTCTGCCACACAACACATGGGCCGATAGTAGTGATCTTGATTGCTAACTCAGAACATGTCATGATGTTCTTTTCGGATTATGTTTTTCTGTTCAAAACAATTTACCTATTGGGACAACTTAGTACCAGTTCCACTGTCAGAGGGCCTTATGGCCAGCAGCTATTCCGCAGCGTGGGATTGAAAGCACGGGCTGTAGACCCATATAAAACATACACCACAAAACCGTCCAGGGTAAATATTCAAGCAACAGGTTTGGGTACTTGTGCCGCCTCAAAGTAAAACGTTTCCACGTCGATTTCAAATAATGCAGATTCAAAAATAAAAAGTATTTGGTTAAGCTTTGGGTACTTTGAATTGCAAACGGGCAGTCGTTTATATCTGCAAATTCGTTTTTCATGGGCCCACTTTATATGCAAGTCAGCACGCTTGCTTATCACACCATCCGCCACCCTTCAAAGCATTTGTCATAAAACATCCGAGTAAAATCACTTGGCTTCCTCCACAGTGACTGTTTTGTGAAAATATGAATGCAACAGATGCTCGATTTCTGTATGCAAAATATTTACAGCATATCCTCAAATGGCATCTCTCCTGGGTTTTTACCAGAAGGTGCATAATCAAACTGTCGCGCAGTGTTTATCCATGTCGCATCCAGATTCGTTCGCCAATAGACATGTTCCTAGATTTGTTCTATTTATTTATCTAGGCCGATCCTGTGGTTTTCATGATTCAATAACTATAATAGTCAAGGATGCAGATTTTCCTAATATTATTTTGCAATTTCGATTTAATCCAGCGATTTTAGTTATTGATAGAAATTGAACTGGTAATTCAAGAAACAATTTGCACCACAGCTCGCTTTAAACAAGCCTTGCATCAAACTTTACACTCAGTGCCTCCTTGTGTTTTTTCAAAGTAGTCTTCTCAGAGTTGATGACTGAATTGGAGCTATAAACACACAACTGATGAATGAAAAATCTCTTAACCTGGTCTGCCTTCAGCCACTCGATTTCTAAGCACTGTGTTTGTCCTTTACTGAAGTCATGATAAAAACAGCACTGGCAAAGTCAACAGTGTTGATTTGTGTATAAGAATTAGGCATTTGACAAGCATTGCTATTAGATGCCCAGGTACTCACACCATTTGTTACCCAACACCATAAATGGCCAGTCACTGCCAGTACAGCAGTGCCTGGTAATTGCCTTTCCCATTTCTACACGAAAGTCCAAGTTGGTGGCATTGGAAACGCTTTTTTAAATTTGATGCAGGATTTCCAAAAAAACACTGTGTCTACCCCTTGCCCTGGCAATCTAATGACTCTGGCGTCGGTGTAGTTATGCTTTTGTCTGAATTTGTACAATATTATAATTGTTTTAAGTTGTAGAAGCAAATATTGAAAAGTTGATCTTGATTCAGCCATATCAATAAAAATAAAATAATACAATACCATCAGCTATCACTGCAGCTAAATATCGTGACCCATCTAGTAAGAGTGCTTTATCATCAGTATGTGCCACATTATATTGTGGTGTCAGTCAAGCTGTTCTTAATGAAACATTTGACAGGATACCCTGTATAAATGGCCTACTAAAAGATTGTGTGGCATCACCACATACTCAACATATTCAAATCCAATTTTCTCATTTAGGGTAAATAATTTGGTGATTTCATACAATGTTCATGCTATTAGTGCATATAAAATACAATAAGAAATATTAGTTCTTGCGATGACCTAATTTCCTTCATGATCCTGGAATCAGACGTGTTGATTTAAATGACAAAAAATGGCAGAAGCACATCCAGCTTCAAGTACTTAAAATGCTAATTGCATTCCAAGAGTTGAAGTTAATTTAATTCAAAAACCCTGTCTGTCTCTGCAAGCAGCCGGCAAATGCCATGCAGTGAAAAGTATAGATATGCAAAAGAAGAAACAGCTGGCAACTGGAACTGATGTAGTTTCACAGACTTAAACTCTCTCTCTCTCTCTCTCTCTCTCTCCCTCTCTCTCTCTCTCTCTCTCTCTCTCTCCCTCTCTCTCTCTCTCTCTTACTCTCTCTCTCTTTCTCTCTCTCTCTCTATATATATATATATATATATATATATTTATTCAAGGAAACATCTTTAGTTTCAGGGACATTAAGGTGGGAACTTGATGCAAGAAAACCCCTGAAATTAAGCTAACGTCACCTAACATCGTGCCCCCGGTTGCACAGCCTATGAACACACCCCTGAAATTAAGCTAACGTCACCTTAAAATCATGCCCCCGGTTGCGCAGCCTATGACCACAATGATGACCTCACAGATCACATTGCTGGTGACAACACTAATTACATTACAACAGTAACTGGCATTAAGTGTGGCCTTCAGAAATGGTCAGAGTGCATGGCCAACTATATTTTAACACATGAATGGGTACTAGTCCTGGTCTTCAGTTATGGACAGTGGTCACAACCTTCACCCATGTGCGCAGAATATTTTAAAACACTAATAGGCTACCAACCATAGATATTTGCCTTTACCAGTCAATACAGCTTTCAACCGCGTCCACTGTATATTATATGCACTGGTCAGGCACTAGCCATGGCCTTTTGCAAAATACTGGCCACTGGCCACAATCTTTGGCTGTGCCCACTATATATTCTAATATATAAATGAGCCACTTGTCATGGCCTTTGACATTGATCAGTTTGTACATCATTTTGGCCATGTCCACTGTATATCTTAAAATAATAAAATGCAATAAGTGATGGCCTTCGCCGTGCTCACTGTATATTATATACACTAACCAGCCACTAGCCATGGTATTCACTTTGGCTGTGCCGACTGTATATTCTAACATATTAAAGGGTACTAGCTATGGTCCTTAGCCATGGCCACTGACTACAGCTTTCAATCTTGCCCGCAGTATAAAACAGTGATGGGCTTCTAGACATGGCTTTTAACCAAGCACATTGGTATTTATGAACACTAACCGACCACTAGCTATGGCCTTTGGTACTGGCCAGTGACCCCAGCCTTTGTCATGGCCAAGTCCACGGCCTAAATTGTTATTAAGGTAATGAAATTTTTCATGAGCTAACTTATAAATGATGTTATGTCTAATTCCGTTATTGATGTAATCAGTTATATTCTTGGATATATGTTTCCTTGAATTTCAAGGGTGTCATTATTTCATAGTTTTTTAGAATGCTTCCAGACCACTAGCATGGTCTTTGTCCATGGTCAGTGGTGCCCACTGTCCATTTTAAAAATGCTACCAGACCACTAACACGTATTGCAGGCTTTGAGAACTCACAATGTTTTTAGGAAATACTCAGTGAGACTAAATCATTTGATATGGACCACAAACTTTGGTTAAGCAGCGTGCTCCAAGCGGTACACCCCTTTTCGGCATCATCATGTTGCCCTGTGCAGATTTGGCACCGCCTTTCTGACGCACCACGCACTTCGGCGCATCCCTATTGGCACAAAAGCTATTACGGCAGCATTATTTTGGCACAAGTCATGTTTGGACATGGCTGACATTGCAGCCACATCTAAATGCCTTCATGCCAAATAAGATCACAGGACTGCACTGCAACAAACCTCGCCACCTCCCAGTTGCATTGCTTTTCTTTTCATTAAATTAAATTAGTTAAATAAAAAACCTACATCCTTGAACCCTGGTCTGCCAGAGTTCAAGGCCCAGCATTTAACCACTGGGCCTCAATGGCTTGCTGCTTCACTTGGCACAAATGTCATACTCAGCCTATAGTGCAATATGTGCAATGATAAAAAGCTCAGTTTGAAACGTGTAGCCTAATGGTTAAGTGCTGCATCTCAAACTCCTACAGGTCAGGGTTCTCCAATGGCAGTGTTCAGCATAAATTTGATTAATTTATTTCTTTCTTTTTTTGTTTTGTAATGTGGCCCATAGACGGTGTAATCCTCTTTTTGAATATATGTGCAGTGTAAGGGAGATTGTGTGGTGTGAGACTGTGCATGTATTCTCAGTGGGTGTGCATGCATTGTACAATTGCTCTGTGATCTCGAGTGTCTGTGTGTGCACACCCATGTGTGTATGTGAGCATTGTGACACGTTGAGTGTGAATTTTCAGTGTCAGTGTTTGTGTATGGGTGTGTGTGCATGTCTCCATGTAGTATGGAAGATGCCCATACAGTTCTTGTTTTTTTTATTTTTTTTGCATTTTGTGACTTGTATTTTTCTTTTGTCCATCAAGTGTCCTGTACAACAAGTCCCAAAATGCAAAGTAAAAAGGAAATCTGAATGATCATCTTCCAAATAACAAGGGACGTGTGGCATATAACAATTAATTTACAACACTTGTAACTTGACTATATTCCAGAGTTCCCCTGCACCTCTATTTGTTTGGATTGAATGGCAGCAGGGGATCTGTAAGTTGTTGAAGGAGAAGGTACGTAGTGTAGAATCAGAGGAGGGGGAACAAAGTAAAATATGTTTTTTTCAGCAGGGGAAAGTAAGAATAAGGGCCTGGAGAGAAGTGTTGTCTACTTGTCCCCACTGTTTTCAAAGTCTAAAAGTAGCACAATATATTAAGGGAATAATGGGACTGTGTGAGCTGCAAAGAAAGTCTTGTTTGCATTAATAGTAGGTCAACTCTTTTGTCCCAAAGAATTTATGATAATCTATAAGTTTGCATTATTTGTTAATGTCACCAGACTGTCCTGGCACGTGCTTACTCGATAGTCAAAAACACAATTGGTATATCTCGTGAGTGCTAATTCGACATTCTCAACGTTTTTTTTTATACCAGGTACAATTACTCTCAAAGCTTATGCCTAGATGATCATCCTTTAAGACATGTCTAAGAGCTAACCCTCGATAAATATTGTCAGCTTAGGTTCCTACTTTCGCAGAGAATGAAACACTATTATCCTTGTTTTAGAGTGCTTAGTTCCTAGGCCATTGTCGTAGCAAAAATAATGGAAAAGTTAACATTATTTATTTAATCCAGTTGCTGTCATTAAGATAAGTACTGTGTCATCCTCTAAAAGGAGGAGTGGGATCTTATCATAACCCAATGTAGGTGCATACCTAGGCAATTGTTCAATAAACTTATATGAAGGATTGATAAACTAACAAGAAAGAGTAGGGGCCAGGATGCAGTCCTGCATATCCCCCTCTGTATCAGGAATGAAGGTATAAAATGACCTCTGAGGCTCCAGCATTTATCTGCTTTGGTATTGCTTAAAAAAAAAAAATCCGAGCTCCCGTACACTCTCTTGGCTCCCTTAAAAGCATTCCACCACGCTGCAACATGTCTTAATACGGATGGGCTAAAATGTGACCAAATCACCCTAATCTTGCACAAACTACATTGGCTTTCTCTCCCAGCCCAGATACTGTTCAAGACTGCATGTATCATTTACAAAGCAGTCACTAGTAGCACACCAGCGTACCAGGCAGCTAAGCTCCATATATCTGTTGGCACACACTCCTTGAGCAGAAAATCAACCAACCGGCTCAAATTACATCTAGGCCACAAAGAGAGGACCTGCAAACCATCCTTCTCTTGTCATGCGCTCGCCCTCTGGAACTCGATCCCAGCATCGGCTCGTAATGCCTGCACAATTCCCCCATTTTGCAAGTCTCTCAAAACATAGCTTTTTCAACAGCACCCTGACCATGGACTAATTCCGATAGATGCAAAGAACACAACTCACAGTACTATGCTACTGTTAAAAGATGGCAGCCCAAATGCTGTACAGCACTCTTCTGCTCTCGAGCAAGTACTGCGCTTTACACAATCAAATAAAAGAAAATATAGCAAGGGCTCTAACCAAAACCAGCGGCAATGGTGTACCCATGGAAACCAATATTTCATGCTGCTCCGGTATACTTACAGATACACCAGACACTCAAACACACTCTGTCACGCTCCACTCTAAGTGACAGTAAAGTAGGCGAGTTTAGGCAGGATTGGTGAGTGGAGATGGTAGAAAGACTGCTCCACTTCTCCTCTGCTGTTTGTTATGCGCTGCACTGCTCCGGTTTGCTTACAGCCAGACCAGAAACTCAAACGCACTCCTATCAGAATAAATGTCAATGTGGGCATATGCAAAGCCCTCATTAATTTTCACACTCTCAGGGATGTCATGCTGAGTTTTGTTCCTTATGGTAAGGGATGCACTTGAGCAAAGATTCTTATGACAGGTTTCTTAAAAGTATTTAGCTTTACTTTCAGGTGGTTGTTACAAATGCAAGGCTTTCCTATATAGAGTTCAAATATATAATCATGCAGTGTTTACCACATGTGGTATCCCAGAATATCACATGCTGCAGATACCTCATGACTCCAAAATACACAGGTTGCAAAAAACTCTTGGTATTTTAAATCTCTCCAGTTTTTGCAATTATGCAATTAGCATTTGATTCATAACGGGGAAGGAGTAACGGCTGACAAAATGTATCCTATTGATGCTTCCGTAATATTGTTGGTGAATCTTGTTAACAAAAGCCTTTCAAACAATAAAAGTGAATCTCACTGCTGTAAATGCATGATTGAATTGTGAAGACTATATAGGTCTCTGACTATATAGGTCAATCGGTTGCATGTGATTTTAACGAATTAAATAATAACAAACAACGATAACATTTTTTAAAAAAACGTTTTTAACTGATATATATATATAAGTATATATATATAAATATATATATGTATTTTAATTTGGGGGTCCCCCCAAATCCCTTATTTCCCTTTCATTATAATCCTAACCAACAACCTACACACCCGTTTTAACCCTTTACCCTACCCCCATATATATATATATATATTTTAAAATCAGTATTTTTTCGTTAAGAACATTTAGTTAAAAATGTTTTCGTTATTTTGGATTCATTAACTTCACTGCATATCAGGTCAATCATGGTAACGTAAGCAGATGATATGTTGCATTTCCGAAAGGGTGGAGGCATGTTCCCCACCCCCCCCACCCCACAGGTCAATCTCTGGATATATGGGATGAACACAAAGGACCTTCTCCTTGAGCGTCAAAAAAATAAGTACTACGGGTGTGCTAATCTTTTCCAGGTAAGAGGTACAGAACCTTTTATGGTATGGAAGGTTGATCAGAGCTATTGCCAGTGGCTAAGATTAGTTCATAACCTTCCAGCCTTCCTCCTTCAGTTTTAAACAGGACCTATTTGCCAAAACTTGAGGCATGTCAGAGAGTCAGGCAGTTCTCACAATATCCCCACATTTGCTCTTTCCAACAGTCACAGGGTGATGGTAATGTCCTAATGACCACTACTAACATAAACTGAAGCTAGTTGCTTGATGAAGACAAAAGAGGTTTTTTTTTTCATTAACAAATGTGGCTACTGGTACTTAAGGAGAAACTGTGGAGCTGATATGGTGTAGATTGCTGTCACCTCCACTGCAGCTCTGATACAGGCAGACACGACTATAACATTGCGAATGCAGGTAGGTTTTCACATAACAATGACTTGTTATTTATATAGCACTTTCATCCAAAGGGCTTTATATAGAACAAGTTTACATACAATATTATTACCCAATTGAAATTAGAACTCACTTTATTGACCTCGACAGGATGAAAGGCTGAGTTGAGCTTGCCGGTATTTAAACCTGCAACCTGCATGTCAAACACAGATCACAATAACAAGTGTTCAACCCGTTGAGCTATCTTAATGGAGACATACCAAGAGTTTGCTGACTTCAATGTGAGAGAAGGGTGGTATTTGTGACTGCATGCCTTTTGAATGTTAAAATGGACTCATGTGAAGTTGATTCCATAAGGCCAAGAGGGGTCTGTGCAGAGTTCGGTGACTTGCGTATTTGTCTTGCAATTAAAGCTCCTTGGTTAGGCGATGAGATCTTTGGCGTAGTTAAGCATGTGGACTATTCAGGTGTGATCATTTATGATTCACTTCATTGTAGCTGACTGTTCTAAAACAGGAAATGGTCCTACCAGTGAATGTGTTGAACTGCATCTCACAAATGTAACATGTAACAGCTGAGCAATAGGGATCAACATAGTATGGTATGGTATGGCATTGTTTATTTATCTAGCGCCTATACACAGGCAAGTGTTTCAAAGTGCTCAAGGAGGGTGGGGACATGGGGATAAAACAAACAGTTGCTCAGAGCCCTTGAATTTCAGAGACGATAATAGTCTGCACAGGCAGATTAAGTGCATAAAAAGTACATTTAACAGATTGGGGGGGGCAGCAAACAGGCCTGACAGCGATTCTGAAGTTTTAGACAGTGCAATTAAGGGGTGAAGACAATGGAGAACAGACATAGGATCTTGTGCGTACGGATCGAGCAAGTGCATGAACAGGGTCAGACTGGGACAAGAAATAGGCCCGGACACCCAAGAAAAAGTGTCCCACCCCTCGCCTCACCACCCTTGACCTCTGATGGCATCACCGGAAGTGATGTCATTTGACCCCACCCGAAAGTGACAAACAGGGAAGCGATGAAACACAACCATTCACCCCTTGACAAAACAGGAAGTGGCATTAAATAGCATTGTTACTTAGTACACAACGAAAAATATGGTTATAATTATACTAATGTGATATACATTTCATACAAGAATGGATCACCATATGTATCATTAATATCTGTGTGTATAGATCCATATTGTGAAATCACTGTGAATGCAAGCAGACGTCCAAGGCCAAATGATAATATGTTATTGTACATCACTTACGCTTAAGCTCTTTTTTATAGAACACATATGCACACAATATCACCCAACCTGTGTTGGTACTCCTTTATTGACCTCAGAAGAATGAAAGGCTGAGATGGCCTAGCTGGGATTCAAACCTGTAACCGGTAGATCAAATACATATCATAGCAGCAAGCGCTCAACCCACTGATCTATCATATCGGCTCTAGTAAAATGAGCAATTATTCTGTAGTGGATACCATTAAACTGGTAACGAGATTTAACAGCATATCAGTTAAGTTCATCTGCAGGTCTGGTGCAGCAGCATGTGAAGGATGCATGTATCATAATTTAAGATGCACACATCCTGTATGCAAATCAATCATTAAAGCAAGGAACATGTGTAACCTTGCTTTGATGAATTATGCCGTTGCAGGAGCTTTTTTTTCAATTTTCTTTTCCCAAACTGGCCCAGGCTTGGGCAGAAACCGACCCCCAGGGACTACACATGATTTCGGCCCGACCACGGGCCGAGTGGCAGATGGGCCAATCTGACCCTGTGCATGGAGGGTCACAGGTAGGGGGAGGATCAAGTGCAACCGGTTGGTTGAGACTTGGGTAAGTGCAGAGAGAGCTACTCTCTTGGGTTAGTTTATCAAGTGCATTGAGTGGGATAGGGTGTGAGGCCCTGAGGCAAGTGCGAGGGAGGACTGGCGGGATACCGGGGACCAGTAAGACTGTGAGGTACACCGGATGGACAGCATGCTATACAGAGGAGGGAGAGAGGGAAAAAGCTGAGAACTAAGTTAGCAGGGTAGAGGGAGAGAGAAGGAAGAGGAGAAGAGGAAAGTCCAGAATTTAAGGAGATCTGGCTCAAGACGTAGGGCAGCAGGGAGGCTATTCCAGAGGGAGGCACCTGCTGAGGATAAGGATCTCCTTCCAAATCTCTGCTTGGAGAACTGGCTCACTCGCAGAAAGTTGGAGGTAGATAAGCAGAGGGCTTGTAAGGGACAGCATTTAGGTAGACAGCATTGGAGGTAGGTATGTCCCAGGCCCCCGAAAGCCCTGTGAACAATGCAAAGGGTTGTGAATGTGATCCTTGCCACCACAGGGAGCCAGTGAAGGGATTTCAGTGCCAGAGAGATGTGGTCCCTGGGCTTCAGGCTGAGGATAAGTCTTGCGGTTCTGTTCTGGATGGGTTGCAGAGGGCACGGAGCAGAAGAAGGGAGGCTCAGGATGGGTAGGATGCAATAGTCCAGCCTGGAGAGAACCAGGGCTTTGGAGACAGTGAGCCTCTGGGGGAAAGTGAGAAAGGTAGAGTACCTCTGAGGAGGTGTAGCTGATAGACTTTTTAAAGATGTCTAAAATGTGAGAGGAGAAGGAGAGAGTGGAGTCAAAGATGACCCCAAGGTTTCTTGCTTCGCAGGTGGGAGCAGGCTCCGGGCCAAGGGAGGCCGGCCAGAGGGAAAGTGGAAAAGCAGGAGCAGGGGTCCCATGCAAACAATCTCAGTTTTAGTGTCATTGACACAGAGGTTATTTGCAGGACACCAAGACTGAAAAGTGGAGAGCAGTCAGATATGAGCAAGGAGGAGGAGGCGGCTGAGTGTAGCCTGCAAGATAGTTGGGTGTAATCCACGTATCACTGGAAGTTAGAGGTGAAAGTGGTGATCAGAAATGCTAGGACATCCATATAGACGTTGAAGAACCAGGTGGATAGGTCCCTAGCGAACACCACAGGTTGAGAGATTGATAGCCGAGTGAAAGGCTTTGAGTTCCACTGGGGATGGGCAGTCAGAGAGGAATGAGGTTAACCATGTCAGATCCTGACCTGTGATTCCCAGGGTGTCACGGAGACGTGCGATTAGGATGTCATGGTTTACCATGTCGAAGTCAGAGGAGAGGTCAAGGAGAATGAGGATAGAGAAGGTGTTAGGGTCATGATTTGAGAACAGGTCTTCATGGGAGTTCACAAAAGCAGTTTCCATGCCTCTGGATGCTCTAAATCCAGATTGATGGCCATGGAAGGAACCAAAAGATTTGGTGTGGAGAGTCAGCAGAGAGATGGCTATCTTCTCCAGGAGTCTGCCCAAGAAAGGAGTGATGGAGATAGGGTGGTAGTTTGCCAGAATGGAGGGGTCGGCAGAGGATTTTTTGAGCAGAGGATGCACAACAGAGTGCTTCAGGGCAGCTGGGAAAGCTCCAGAGGAAAAGGAGAGATTTCAGAGATAAGCCAAGGCTGGGGCGAGGAAGTCGATATTGTCAGTGATGGGTTTGGAGGGGCCGGGGTCCACCTGTTTGCATGAGGCCTTCATAAATTGGACTTGTCTGGGGACCTCATCTGGTGTGATGGGCGTAAAAGAAGAGAGGGTAAGAGGAGCAGCGGCCAAGGGATGCTCCAGTGTTGGTTTATGCTGTGGTGTGGAAGAGAGGGTGGAAAGGATGTCTTGGGTTTTTGTGGTGAAGTGTGCAGCCAGGGCCGAGCAAAGGTCCTGGGTGGGTGTGACAGAGGAAGAGGCTGCTGCAGGATTGGCCAGTTCCTTGCAGACTTTGAAAAGTTCAGCCATGTGGTTTGAGGCTGCGGAGATGCAGGCTTAAATAAAGACTATTTTCTTGGTGCAGATGCAAAGTCGATAATGCCTTTGAAGGAGGCGGCAGGCCAGTTTGTCAGATGGTTCGTCTGACGTATTCCATTTGCCTTTGAGGGCAGCCAGGTCGGAGTCGTACCAAGAGTTGCACTTTTTGGAAGGCTTCAATCAGACCCTCATGACAGGAGCAAGAATGTCAAGAGCGTTGATGATAGAGAGAATGAGGTTATCAAGGGCTGTTTCAGGGGTGGGAATCACTTTGAAGCCAAGCAGCTGTGCCGTATGTATTGCTGCAAGAGGAGAGGAGAGCTTCAGGTGTGTTGAGATAAGGGAGGGGGCAGTCCAGGAAAGGGAAGTAGTGAGAGGTATAGATAGAGCGATGTCAGTAGAGATGAGAAAATCCAAAGTGTGGCCTGCAGGAGGTGTGGGGCCAGAGGGAAGGATGGAAAGGACAAGAGAGTCGCAAAGATTGCGGACAGGACCTGAGGAGTCAGGAGAGTCCAGGTGGATGTTAAGATCACCCAACAGGAGGAGGTGAGAGGAGGAGGAAAGTAGAGAGGAGGCCAGGTCAGCCCATTCAGAGAGGAAGAGAATGGACTGACCTGGGGGTCAATAGAATGTGGGCATAGAGAGAGAAGATTTTGGAGATGGTGAGAGTCTGCAGACTAGGCACTCGAAGGAGGAGTAGCTCTGAGTGGGGATGATGGAAACAGGTATCCATTCTGGTAAGCTAAGTGCCACTCCCCCACCTGTCTTCTTAGGCCTGGGTGCAGAGAAGATTTTGTAACCTGCAGGGAAGATTGAGTCAAAGCTTGTGACAGAGCTATCCCTGAACCAGGTCTCTGAGATGGCGAGCACATCAAGATCCATGGGTTCGAGGAGGTTGCAGATGTCAGACGAGTGTTTGACGGCAGAGCGGGTGTAGATGATGGCAATGTGGAGCAGCTTGCCATATGTGAAGGTCTCCCTCGGCGGGGGGCACAGGGGATAGTGGTCGCCCCCCGAGGGTGGCAAGAGGGCCACAGGGATAGTGGAGGATGGCAAAGGAGCCAAGGCCGGCGAGGGTGCCAGAGCAGTAAGGCAGGGCAGTGGCGCCTGTACAGAGGAGGTGGAAGGAACAGAAGCAAGGGAGCCTGGCCGGAGGGAGAGGTGAGGTTAGAGAGGTGAGGGAGGAGCTTGTCTAAGAGATGAAGGTTGGGCTGGGGACCTTGCACCATGATGGTGCCATTGCGATAAACATTAATGATGCCTCTGGAAATGGTGAAGAGGTCAAGGAGAACCTCCCAGCGAGTGCCACCATTAATAGGAGAAGAGGTGATAGGAGAGAGAAAGCCGACCATGTAGCGAGACCATAGATCAGGTGAGTTAACGAAGAAGAGGATGTCAGTGATGGTGTCTCTGGTGGAAGTACTGACATAGGTGTATGCAATAGGAAGGCCTGGGTTGGAGCCCAGTATGTCCTTCTTAAGTTTCTTCCGGACAGATTTAGTGATAGGAGAAGGATAGGAGCTAGTGAAGCAGTTGGAGAGGATAGGAGGGATAGAAAGCGACATTGTGGGCTGCAATGGAAGTGGGGGATACACTTACCTGTCTGAAGCACTGATGCACTTGGAGGAAAGGGGTAGGGTGAGGAGGGGGGTAGTAAGAAGGGGGAGACAGAGGGAGGTGCAGCAGCTAGTGTGGACACACGCAGCAACAAGGTACAATTTAACTTGGATTTTAGCAATGCAGGTGAAAAACAAGCAGCACTGGACAAGGCTAAAACAATTTATGTAGTGCAGGTGAAAATCAAGCTGCTATCAAGGCTAAATTCGATTTTCCAGCAGGGCAGGTGAAATATATGCAGCACTAAACAAAGCTAAATTTGATTTAAGCAGTGCAGGTGAAATACATGCAGCACTAGACAAGGCTAAATTCGATTTAAGCAGTGCAGGTGAAAAACAAGCAGCACTATACAAAGGCTAAAAACAATTTTAGCAGTTGAAGTGAAAAACAAGCAGCACTAGACAAGGCTGAATTCCATTTGCCAGTAGGGAGGTGAAATGCATGCAACACTAGATAAGGCTAATTTCAATTTGCCAGCAGGGCAGGTGAAAAACAAGCAGTACTAGACAAGGCTAAATTCGATTTGCCAGCAGGTCAGGTGAAATGCATGCAGCACTAGACAAGGCAAAATTTGATTTGCCAGCAGGGCATGTGAAATACATGCAGCACTAGACAAGGCTAAATTCGATTTGCCAGCAGGGCAGGTGACACATTCAGTAAGGCAAGGTAAGTTGAAGTCCAGATCAGGTGAAGTGGGAGGTCAACAGACCAGGTGTGAAGGAAAGGTTTGAGGAGGCTACCTTCAGAGTAGTGTTAGGATGTCCATTGCTTACCGTAGGTCCAGAGCACCTGGAGGTTTACTCAGTCTCCATGTGCACGTAGGGGAGTGTAGGAGAGGACTCACAGACCCAGCCTGGCAGTAGACAGGGGAGCAGAGAGGGCCTAAGAAAGTGGGCCTTGGGATCTGTGGGCCGGCTCAAACCTGCCGGTCCACCATAGGCCGAATGTTTAATAGCAGGTGGCCAATCAGCAAAGCCAAAGAGGCAGATGCGTGTAGCCACAGTGAGCCTTCAAGCATGAAAAGGAGGCGGCCATCTCCCTGGAGACTTTATTCTGGCATAGAATCTCTGGGGGAGCCCCCTGCAAAATGAATTCTCCCACTCTCTACGTGCTGCAAAAGCACATGCTGCAGGCTCCAATTCAGTCCCTTTTCATTTTTTTGTAACATGAGATATCTCCACCAAATTTGGCTCCTTTTCTCCCCACATGTCACGGTCATAACACCACCAAGGAATCCTAGTTTGCTGTATGGGGTGAGAGAAAATAACAAAAAGAGAGGACATTTGGTGTTTTTTCAGAAAATGCCAATACAATGATGTGCAAAGAAGCCTGTGTTTTCCCTTGTAGGAGCTAGGAACAAATGGTTTGCTGTTCTGAAATTGCCATTTTCCAAGATTTCAAGAACAGGTTGAGTGGAAACAAACAAAACATACTTTTATAAGGTTACCATTAGTTTTGTGAGAGGTAGGCAATTTTTCTCTATTTTTCCAATAGGACATGCTTGGACGGAATGGAAGAGGAGGGTAGAAATGTTGAATGGGAAGACAAAAAAGTATACATTTATGAAAAGTAGACACAATTCGAAGTTTAGGAAGGGGTCATTTGGTAAAATTCCTATAGTTTGGGAAAATATTTGAAAAATTACAGAAAAAAGGTATGCGCGTGATGTGTTTGGACCTGTAAGGTAATGGTTTCTGTGAATATTGAGAAAACCAATGCACAGCTACATTTCCCCGACTCTTCTAGTTAGGAAAGCACACATTTTTCATAATGCTTCACAATACAAGCAATACCACAAGCCAAAAACAGAGCTGTGGAACACAGGATTTCTATGCAAACATCCTAAACAGATGTACTTAGCATGTGAAAATAAGGAATACAAATTTGGTGAGGAATCACAAGCATGCATTTTTTGAAAGAGCATAGGCAGACCCTTTGAAGGATAGGTGATATGTGCAGGTTACAAAAGCGTACAGTGCCTAAAGCAGAGACTAAATGTAGGTTACATTTGGGAATGTATGAAAAAGTTATCAAAAGCAAGAGAAAACAACAAATGTCCTACCTTCCCAAATTCCCACAATTGTCCCGATGGAAACGGTACCTCACATGTGTGGGTGCACCTAACTGGGCGCAACGGGAGAAGGCTAAATCACTGGTACATCAAATGGCATTGGGGAAGACTGGATTTGGCTTTGTAGACAACCCACAGATTTGGGCTTGGCGTGTTGCAAGGCCACAAGGCCCAGAAAAGTTTCAGACATTTGCCACCATGAAACGTTATATAGTGTTTATAACTACATAACTAAAATAGTGACACACTTTTTCAGTGAAACATAAATGACGACTAAAATGTTGAATTTTTAATAAAGGTATATTTGGGGGGTGGGGTAAGAGGTTAAAAAGGGTGGGGTATTAGGGGGTTAGTAAAGCACGGAAATGGGTGGATTGTGGGAGGACCTCCAAAATAAAAAAGAGAAAAGAAATTAACATGGTTTTGTTATTTTAGAATCACTGAAAAAGTGTGTCACTATTTTTCTTGTTGTTTTAAAGACCTGTAACCCCAGAAACCACAGAAACACAACAGCAACAATGCATGTCCTATCTTCCCACATTCCTACAGATGTCCCAATGAAAACGGCACCTCAAATGTGTGGGTGCGCCTACTTGGCCGCAAAGGGAAAAGGCTAAACCACTGATATCCCAAAGGGTTTGGGGAGAGGACATTTTTAGGATTTTGGGGTTTTGCAGCCACCTAGGAAAACAGGGAACCCCATGCATTTCTAAAAAGAAGACACCTGTGAGAATCCACAGAGGTCTGACTTGCGCGAGTCGCTCTAGATTTTATTAGCCACAAGGTCCAGCAAAGTCCAAAATTAAGGGGAAAAAACAAAATATTCAGACATTTGCTACAAATAAATCACCGAAATGCGCTGCCAACAACACATGTCCTACATTCCCACAGGTATCCCGATTAAAAACAGTACCTCACATGTGTAGGAGCACCTAGCGGACCAATAAGGGAAAAGGTGAAACCACTGCTATTCCAAAGGGCTTGGAGAGAGGACATGTTTAGGATTTTGGACAACCTACATATTTGGGTCTGGGGTGCAGCAGCCACCAAGGAAAACGGGGAACCCCATTCATTTCTGAAAAAAAAACACCAGTGGGAATCCACACAGGTCTGACCTGCACAAATTGCCCTAGAATGTATTACCCAAATGGCCCGGCAATGTCAAAAATGTAGGGGAAAAAAGACATTTTCAGACATTTGCCACCAGGAAACCACTGAAACATGCCGCCTACCTTCACACATTCCTGCAGGTGTCCCAACGAAAACAGTACCTCACATGTGTGGGTGCACCTACCTGGGCGGAAAAGAAAAAGTGTCGACTATCCACAAGTCCAACAGCAGTCCCAGGGAGCCCCGGCAAAGGTCCCCAACCCTACCCGGAGTAAAAAGCTCTAACACAGTGCAGCTAGAGCTCCACAACGGTAGGGGTGATGTCCTGGCCACGGGCACCTGTCAACCATGTGTCCCCATCCCTTCTGTAAGGAACTCATGGTGACAACACTAAAGACAGACACAAGTGATCAGAGTTCAAGGTTGTTTATTGAACTGTAAGTGCAGGGTGGAAAAATGCCTAACCTTAACCTAAATCTAAGATGGGAGCAAGCATCGACCATTAAATGAAAAATAAGGCAGTCCTTGTGGCGTCTTGTCAAAGTAAAAAGGCCTATACTAAGAAAAACCTATTGCCAATTCCTCACAACTAATTACAGAAAGATTGTGGGATAGGGTGTTCAAAATAAAGAAGAAAGTGTTCACAATAATACGTCAGGATGTGATTGCCTGGAAGGTCTCCCCTCCCCACGGTTTTAGCATGGGACACATTGGGACTTTGGAGCACAGCACACACTCAAGCCTTCCCAGCACGAGCTAACAATTCGGTATCAGCTATCAGGTTCTTCGATGGTTAAGTCTCTTCATAATGAAAAGTCTCTTGTCTTCAAGGCCTGATACTCTCAACAAACAAACTCAAAGTTCTGTTGTACAAATGCTTTGGGTGATGGCTTCACCCCTGGTTCCCACTCTTCTGGGCGCCGAAACCTCAGAACACTTTGGGTGATGGCTTCATCCCTGGATCCCACTCTTCTGGGCGCTGACCCCTCAGACGTTTTCGACAAAATAACAAGACAGTTCCTTTTTCAGTGAACCTTGTTGGTAACTTTCCACTCCTGGATCTACCTCAGCCGGGCTCAGACCGCAGAAGACAAGGGGGACACTTCCCTTCCCCTTGTTTTACAATACTTCTCGCTTTCACAAATCTTAATGTCTTTTTAAACAGGTTTTTCGGCCTTTGCCCCTGGTTGATGGCTTCCCTCTGCCAGGTTCACTCTCGCCAACGTTTGGCTATCAGCATCCCTCTGCCGGGTTCGTTCTCGCCAACCTTTGTAACACACTGTTCATGTACTTATCTTCATCATGTGGGATTCACTCCCCTTAGCTTTCACAATTCTCTGTCGGTCAAAGACTTTTGATGGTACAGAGGATTTTTTTTTTTACGAGACCCATGTGTTAGGCAGAATCCTGTGCAGTTCCCTTAGGGAGCATTACAGAAGATTAAGACTACAGGTGAGAGCAATAAATCCCCTTTGGTATCAGTCTGTACCACAAAGATTTAGTTGGTAGCTGTGGCGGAGCAGTCAGACTTATCTCAAGAGGGAGATGAGCAGTATTCAGGGTTTACACAATATGCCTACAGTACTATGGCACAAGGAAACACTGACCAAAGGTTTGTATTAAATAGTATATATATATTTATTTTATACACTTCTAATAAAACACATGTATCACAGTCAGCAAGCAAGTTAAATAAGTCAGAAATACAATATACACACTCCCTAGCTAAATTGTAGACCAAGTGAACCAGAGTGAAAACTGATCCAAACGGCACAGTGAAAACCACACACAAGGGATACTCTATCAATTTCTCACAAGGGAGGGAAAGCACAAGTTATATAGAAATAGTTTCTTACACACCCTAGCAACACTTCCCATAAGTTTGTGAACCAGATTAAGCAAGGCAGTGCATCAGTATAGGCAATACTTAAATGAAAACTGAGCAAAATGGCATTTCACAAGGTTTAGAAAGGGGAAGAAAGGGGTAGTTATAAGAAGTAGGTGCACTAACACAGTTCTAGTTGAGAATCAGTCTAAAGAAGGCAGTTCTAACAAATGTAGCCAGATTCAATAGGCCTGTGCCAGAGTCAATGGTACTGGGCAAGTTCCCAGGAGCAAAATGTTCTTGTAGCTGCAGTCAAGTCTTTGGTTAACGATTTTGAAAAGGTGTATGCAGAAGTTGAAAGACAATGTTAAGCGAGAAGGGCGGCCAACCCATCAGGTAGGTAAAGGATTTAAAACACCTTTAGTGCTACCGCGAAGAAAGGGCGGCCTGGTGGAACAATGTACCTTTAAAATGAAGAAGTATCTCCTGCGGTGGCGGGTGTTCCTGGTAGTTCCTGCAGTTCGGGTGATCCAGCAGAGGAAGAGAGGCTCTCGTCGTGGAGGAAGGTTCGAGTTACTGCACTACGCAGGGATGAAACCAGCCGCGGTGCTGCCCGACGAATAAAAGGTACACTCCTTTAAATCACGGTCCGGGTGGACTGGTGCCTGGCTATCCGGCCTCCGAGTACAGGGTACAGGAAATTCGACCAAGGCAGGTCCGGGAAGGTGATTGGCAAACTGGTTGGCCCCACCATCTCAAGGGAAGAAGGCTCTTGCAGATGAACATCTTCTCTCGTAGTGTGGAGAAAAGTGGTGAGACGCTGCAGTAGGGCTTCACCGGTGGTTCAGTCATTGCAGATGTCTTTGGATTCTCTCCTCTTCTGCTTTTTAGTTCCAGTGGTGACGTCTTGCTTTTCCAGTCCTCAGGACCCTGCTTTTATGCAAAAAAGATCCCCATTCATACAGCCTAGCTGTCACTCACACAGTGGATTGGTCATCTTGGCGGGACACCCTCCAGCCTATCAGGATAGAGTGCGACATGGGTTGCTGAGGCAACCCTGTCCAGGGGTCCTACTCCCCTCCCACACAATGGACCCAGCCCAGACTCAGTGGCGCCGAAAGGAGGGCTTCTTGGCAGAAGCCCGCCAAACAGACGAACAAAGGATCCCCAACCTGGGTTAGGAGTTTAGAGAAAGACACGAGAAAGAATTTATATTAAAGTTCTGGCAAATAAAACCTACCGGAGTCAAGTTAATATTAAAATGCACCGGCGGTATGTTAGAGGCTGTCAGAAAAAGTGGTAGCCTCGAACAATGGGAAAATCCCATAGGAAAATATTCACGGTTGAATATTTATGGTAGTAACCACTGCCACCAGCCAGAAACTTTTGAGAGAGGGACTGTACGGTACCCTCTCGAAAATGAACATAAGGGAAAAACTATTAACCCTTTCCAGTACCTCCATAGCGAGATGATTTGTACTGGTTTAGTTCATAAAAATTGACTAGTAATGTCAATTGGGACTTTACATGCCCTGGCAGACAGTAGTCAGTCCCAGGGTATGGAGGCTATGTTTGGGGGTTGCTACGACACCCCTGTGTCACTGCACTGAGGGTGCTGTGTAACACATGTGAATAAAGATGGTTCCTATGGGGTTGAGAAAATCCCATAGACATTAAACACAAAAATAGCCTAGGACACACATAGCAAAAATGGCTAAGAGTGGGAAAAAGAGTCTCACTCTTAGCAGGAAAAAAAGACAAACCCTTCAAATCCAGCAAAGCTGCTGGGGGACTCTATACCTAAGGGACATTAGCCATTAAATGAGAATTCTCCCTAGCACCATGTATGACCACTTTGACCGTTCTTCGCCTCTTCCCAAGGCCTTCTGGTTATGCTAGTATTTACCGTTGGGTAACCGCCCAGAATTTCCTGCGTGAACACACACATGGTCTCAGACTCCTCTGTATCTGGTTTCATTAATAGTATCCTTTTGCTTTTCAAAGTTCAATTTAGCATTCAGCTACTTTTCATTCACCACTCTCCTCAACTGAACGGCTGTGGTGCACTTCTTGGCTTTCTGATGTTTTGGAGTCAAGGTTGGTACCACTGAGACCAGCGTCTCTCCACGGCTTGGTAATCAGGAGAGGAGGGTCTCGCATATCAGGCAAATCTGTTGCAATATATGTTGGCTATTGTTCGCAGACTTATCGTTCCATCTGTGTCGGTTCCACGGGCCTTGGTCGGAAAGGGCAAGGTTGACTCTCTCCTTTTCACCCTCTCGGTCTGTTCCATATTTCTCTGCGTCTAGAACGTTGTGCGGTTTGCCTTGCTCGTCCTGTGCTCTTGTGCTCCACCTTTTATCCTTGTGGGGAAGTGAAAGGGCCGTCAGGTGGGTGTGATTCTGGTCAATGCCTGACTTTGCCTAACCTGGGATTGAGACACGTCTGGTAAATGGCTCTAGTGTTAGTCCATTGTCTTATATGTTGTGCAAAAGTGTTCGTGTGGAAAAGGGGGGGGGACAGTGTTTTGTAATATCCTACATGGTAGGATGGGCAAAAGGTGTTGAAATAAGGGGGATACCGCGTCTCGCCCATCGGTGTCCCACTCGCCTAGGACCCCCCAATCCAGGTGATCCTCCCTCACTGGTCCACCCCCAGGAACTGTTTCCAATAGCAATGGTTGTGTCCTGGCCACCTGGATGACAGATCCCCGGAGACTAGCTAGGGAGACACTGCCAGGTTTCCTACACTTCCTGGGGGAAATTCTGTAATTCAGCCTAGCCAGAGCTCCAGGATGGTTGGGGGTGATGTCTCCCATGTGGGCTGATCATCCCAAAGTGCAGCATCATTCCCAAGGAGCCCCGGCAGGGTCCCCATCCCTTCACGGTGGGAAATTCTGTAACGCAGCCCAGCCAGAGCTCCACAATGGTCATGGGTGATGTCACCGGCCTTGGGTGCCTGTCTTCCATTTGGGTGGACAGCACCCAAACTCAACAGCAGTCCCAGGAGCCCCAGCATGGTCCCTGTCCCTTCCTGGAGGGAAAAGCTGTAATGCAACCCAGCCAGAGCTCCAGGCTGGGCTTTGGGATGGTCGACCCACATGGGAGACGGGTGCCCAAGGCCTGGGACATCCCCCCTGACCATGCTGGAACTCTGGCTGGGTTGCATTACAGCTTCTCCCCTTGGGAAAGGCCAGTGACCCTGCCGAGGCTCCCTGGAACAACTGCTGGGTTTTTGGACAGTCAACCCACATGCGGGACAGCCGACCAAGGCCAGGGACATCATCCCCGACCATCCTGGAGCTCTGACTGGGCTGCATTACAGAATATTCCTCCAGGAAGGGATCATCTTGTGACACTTGTGTCCGTCTTGCTTCGACACCATTCCTTCCTTACATATGGTGTCAGAGGTGGGGTGTGATTCAACAGATAAACATTTTAATCCATGCTGATAGTTGTCATACCACCAGAAGGGAAAAATAGAATCATTGAACTCTCTGCCCGTGTATCCACGCTAAAAGAGGATTTGCTCTCTCAACTATGTATCCCGACTGGTCTACAAGATCTGTTCTTTCGAACTCAAGTATTATTAGACACCGTTCCTTTCTCCCACTATAATATACAACAGTGGGATCGAATGATACTGAAATTTGTCCAGCCTTTACCTTCATTAGACCTAGGGCCTCATTACGACCCAGGCGGTAACTTACCGCCTGGGCCGTGACTTTACCACCATGGCGTAAACTACGTTTACGCCATGGTGGTTGGCGGACTTACCGCCCCATTCCGAGGTTGGCGGGGGCGGTAAGTCCCCAATCCCCATTTACCCTTCCCCATTCCCATTTTTGCCCCATAGGGCATAATGGGAGTGGGGAAGGCGTTAATTACGCCACCGTAAATTACGGTGGCGTAATTAACTCAATGGTCCCTTAGCGCCATGGATTTTAACACCTGCTAAAAGCAGGTGTTAAAAGCGCCATGGCGCTAAGGGACCTCGTAATTGGCGGTAAGGGGTCGGCGCAGCTAACGCTGGCGTAAACCCCTTACCGCCAGGGTCGTAATGAGGCCCCTAGTGCCTTAAACCCCCCCCCACTCTGGAACCTTTTTCTTTTGGTAACCAATTGTCATCCATCGCGGAGCCATCAGGGTTAGAGACCAAACTACCAAAGTCAATCCCTTCGGCAGAAACAGACTCAGAAGAATCAGATGACTTCAAAACGTGTGACCTGTTTCTTTTCTGTTTCAGAAATAAACACAGAAGGAACCCTTACCCCACTGGAGGAAATGGCCGACCTGGCTAATGTCATAGCCCAGTTGGCGGCCCATCAAATACATGCTGAAGCTAGAATCCAAGAAAATCTAACAAAATTGGTTTAATTGCAAACTAGACCCCTACTACCACAGTGGGTACTTCAACCATAACTCGAAGGCAAAGATCTAGGGAATTATTTCCTGAATTTCGAATGACTAGCCGAAAAACTAGTATGGGAAGAGAACCTTAAAAGAAGCTATTTGGCTCCTCTCTTTTGAAAGGTGAACTACAAACTGCCTATCAACTATTTAATCTTGCACAGGGAGACACCTTTGTATACATCAAAGAAGTATTGTTGAAAAGAGTGGGGCAAACTTGCAATTTTTATTGGCAGAAAGTGAGGGCCATTAGGTTAAACTTTGTGTTTTGTTTTGATACATCAGTCCCTCTGAACCAAGAGACTGATAAGTAAAGAGACTTTGGCACAAAAGCCCCTGATGCTGGTACTGGAACTGTATCTTCGTGCCAAAGAAGCCATAGTGTGTGTTATGCTCGAGTGAACCGCTGTGTACGGTGCTAAACACGTGGGGAAGGGAGACCCATGGCCTGAACATCCTGACTTGTTCTTTGTGAAACCCTTCTTTATTTTTCATGAACATTATCCCACACTATTTGTACATTAGCGGCAATAATTGGCAATAGATTTCTTTTAGTGTAGGCCTTTTTTATGTTCCCTCTACCTCACTTGGACTGTGTTATTATTATTTGATGGTTGTAGCTTGCTCCTATTTGATATTTAGATTTAGATGGTGTATATCACATCCTTGTTAAAAGTTCCATAAACACCCCTGAACTGTGGTCACTTGTGTCTGTCTTGCTTCGATAACATGCCCTCCGTACAGGGGCACGATTATTCTGATACAGATTCTCCCCTTGAAGGGGGAGACTTTATTCAGCTATAGAGTCTCCCCTACAAGGGGGAGAATGTATTCTGCTACAAAGTCTGAGAGTTTATTCTGCTACAGAGTCTCCCATTGAAGGGGGAGAATTTATTCTGCTACAGAGTATCCCTCATCGAAGGGGGAGTTTATTCAGCTGCAAAGTCTCCCCCATCAAGCAAAGAGTTTATACTGATACAGAGTCTCCCTTTCAAGGTTCTGGTACAGAGTCTCCCCTTTCAAGGGGGGGAGTTTATTCTGCTACAGAGTCTCCCCCATCAAGGGGGGAATTTATTCTGATATACTTCTCCTTTTTCAAGAGGCAGGGTTTATTCTGGTGCAGAGTCTCCCCTTTCAAGGGGGAGAGTGTATTCTGCTACAGAGTCTCCCCCATCAAGGGGAGAGTTTATTCTGACATACAGTCTCCTTTTCAAGGGGGAGAGTTTAATCTGCTACAGAGTCTACCATTCAAAGGAGAGAGATTATTCTGCTACAGCATCTCCCCTTCAAGGGGCAGAGTTTATTCTGGTACAGAGTCTCCCCCATCAAGGGGGGAGAGTTTATTCTGATACAGAGTCCAACCTTTAAAGGAGATATATTATTCTGATATAGAACCACCCCCATCAAGGGGAGAGCTTATTCTCCAACAAAGTCTCCCATTCAAGGGGTGGCATTGATTCTGATATAGAGCATCCCCCACCAAAGGGGAGAGCTTATTCTACAACAGAGTCTCCCATTTAACGACAGCAGCTCCCCTTCAAGGGGCAGAGTTTATTCTGGTACAGAGAATCCTGTTTCAAGAGGGGGGGGGATTATTCTGCTTCAGAATCTTCGCTTTCAGGGGAGAGTTTATTCTGATACAGAATTTCCCCCGTCAAGGCAGAGAGTGTGTTTTGATACATCGTCTCCCCTTCAAAGGTTCTGGTGCAGAGTCTCACTTTTCAAGAGGGAGAGTTCATTCTGCTACAGAGTTTCCCCCATCAAGGGGAGAATATATTCTGATACAGCATCTCCCCTTAAAGGGGCAGTGTTTATTCTGGTACAGAGACTCCCGTTTCAAGGGGGAGAGTTTATTCTGCTACAGAGTCTCACCTTTCAAGGGGGAGAGTTTATTCTGCTACAGAGTGTCCCCCATCAAGGGGAGAATATATCCTGATACAGAGTCTCCCCTATCAAGGAGGACCGTTTATTCTGCTACAGAGTATCCACCATCAAGGGAATAGTTTATTCTGATACATAGTCTCCCCCTTCAATGGAGAGAGTTTATTCTGACGCAGTGTCTCCCCTTCAAGTGGCAGAGTCTATTCTGTTACAGAATCTCCCCCATCAAGGGGGAGAGTTTATTCTGCTACAGAATCTCCCCCATCAAGGGGGGAGTTTATTCTGATACATAGTCGCCACTTCAACAGGGAGAGTTTATTCTGATACAGAGTCCCCCCTTCAAGGGGGAAAGTTTATTCTGGTATAGACTCTCCCCTTTAAGGGGGAGAGTTTATTCTGATACAGAATCCCCCCTTCAAGGGGGAGAGTATATTCTGATACAGAGTCTCCCCTTTCAAGGGGGAGAGTTTATTCTGCTACAGAGTCTCCACCATCAAGGGGGGGAGTTTATTCTGCTACAGAATCTCCCCCATCAAGGGGTTAGTTTATTTTGGTACATAGTCACCCTTTCAACAGGGAAAGTTTATTCTGGTACAGAGTTTCCCCTTTCAAGGGTCAAGGTTTTTTCTGCTACAGAATCTCCCTCATCAAAGGGAGAGTGTATTCTGATACAGAGTCTCCTTCTTTCAAGTGGGAGAGTTTATTCTGCTTCAGAGTCTCCCCCTTCAATGGGGAGAGTGTATTCTGACACAGATTCTCCCCTTCAAGAGGCAGAGCTTATTCTGGTACAGAGTCTCCCCTTTCAAGGGGAAGGGTTTCTTCTGCTAGAGAGTCTCCCCCATCAAGGCAGAGAGTTTATTCTGCTACAGAATCTCCCCCATCAAGGGGAGAGTTTATTCTGATACAGAGTCTCTCCCCATCAAGGTAACGCCCAAACAATATTTCAACAGAGACTCACCTGACTGGATTTTTCCAAAGCGCTCCCTAGGAGAGTAAATACACAGTTTAAAAAAAAATGCCTACTGTTGAAAGATTCAAAATTAGAGGAACTTAATTTCTTGTCATGGGGAGAATTTGTTTCACAGGAGAAGATTCCATTTCAGATTATATTCTCCCAGAACACTTTATTACAGGGTAGGGTTTATTTTGTGACACTGGCTCCCTCCTCAGTAGCCATGATTTAGAAGGCAGCGACAATCAGCACAGAAAGGAACAGAAGATATTAGCATTTACTCGCCTGCAGATGGGAAAAGCTGGGCATGCAGCTGCAGGAATCCATTAGTTTCATTCACAGTGGAATCCGACTGCTGTTATCTGAAGGGAAAATCAGGGCTCCCATCAGCCCTGCCTAATGAAGACAAATGATAGAATCCCCCTGCGAGACACTAAGGAGGGGGTTATGCTTCACGGCTGGATAGCTTCGTCTTCATCACCTGAGTCCTTATAATTAGATGGAATCCATTCCTCCCTGTGACTGAAACACAGATAGTGAGGACCGGTGAGACTCAAGTGGGGCTAGAATAATTGCTGATGGAAATATAACTCACAGGGAGCTATTTGTAGAGTGCGCCTCTCTTAAACAGATCACCAGCTCTCCTGGGAACTCTTCCACTGGTCCCCTTCTTAAGAAGAGGAAAAAGGAGCGTTGTCGTTTAAAAGGACCCGGCGAAAGGCCGTTATTCTTCATGACAGAAGCCTGGTACTTCAGAGCTTTGATTCTAATCAGGGAAGTACTATTTCACTCGCCCATTTAGACAGAAAAATGTTTCCTTGAGCAGAAATTGTTCCCGAAGCGCGTGATTTGTTGTTATGTGCTAATATCCAACAGAAGGCTGTGGGCCTGATTTACAACGGGATTGTACCATTTTAAGGAGCTTTTGTAAATGAGGTCCTGTGTATCTTCGCATACACGTATAATATAGCTATAAAAACCAATGAAGAAGTATTAAAATGAAGAAAAAAAACTAGTTTTGCATGAGACATCACATAAATGGCCTGAGGGATAAGTAGGCTCGCGCTCTGAAGCCACCCGACAATACCATGTGTGCTACACAAGAACCATGAATACATGTAAAGGCATTAACTGCATAAGTCTACCAGATGTATAACTCATCACTTTAGCGTCGTACTGAAACGCGAGCATTCTAAGAGATGCCTCTGCTCTTCCTGCTGTAACTAGGAGCTTGACACAGGTCTTGCTGTCTAAAGTTGTACTAAGCGCTGTGTGACTATGGTGTCTCTCATATGTAACCTGAGGGATTTCTACAGGTAATATACACTGTGAGCTGTTTAACAAATCGACAAATGAAAACCTAACTCGTCTCCTGAAAGAGAAATGTGTTCTCCGAGGCATTGTCTGGGAGGCAGATAAGCTGTTTCAGGCCAGCACTAAAAGTCGCGTTCCCTGATAAATAGATGAGTGGTTTCAGTCATTACCGAGCGCAGTGATGTGTTGTTTTAGCAGTTACCTAGTCACAGGGTTAGCACTGATGTTCAAGGCCCTGTTATGAGATTTGAGAGTAACCTGGGGGATTACTTTTCCCCCTGATGCCAGAGACCCTGAGCCATTTTACCCGGGTGACATCCCTGCTATTTGTAATCTGACCTTGTAAGGTATTTGCTAAAGTAGCTGTTCTGTGCTGTGTGCAATTTTGACATCGCAGAAAGCAATGCATTCATTAAAAGGGTGCTTCCTCGTTGCTATTGGCCATGAGAACATGGGTAAAAGGTACCCATGGGAACGAGGGAATTCCCCTTGCACGTGCCTCTATTATGCATAATCCACACAGAAAGGCATGAGCACTGATTACCAATATAGCAATAAGTAAAGGAACTTTGCGGTCGGGCGGAGGGATATCACAGGAGGGTCTGTGCAGTCTTGCCCCCTTTTGAAAGTCATGTTGATGATTTCTTTCTTTTCGACAACACCAGAGTTGGTTTGCAGAGGTTGTTGAGGTCTTTTGAGAGTTACACTACTGACAATCATCTGTTGATTAATCCCTGTAAGATTAAGATTCTGAATATGCAAGCAGTGTTGTGTACTTGGGCTTTGATGTAAATGCTGAGCCCGCCAAAGCAAAATGCACTGCACATTTAACCCAAAAGGCAAAATGTTTAGTGAATCAGTTGGTGAGGTTTGATAGAAAGTTTGGTAAACTCTCAATTAGGCTGGTAATCTCATTTTATGAAGGAACGATTGTACCCAAGCTGATGTACAGCCTTGAATTGTGGAACAATGGTATGTATTGAACTATACATCCAAAAACAAAGGTGGGGACCCTTACATGGGCATCTGGGATGAAATCAATATATCCAAAGTGAACTCATAGTAGCTCAAATGTTCTGAGTGTTGTCCTGCTCAGGGAAAGAGGGCAGCCACATGCACCAGCCTGTAAACACACGAAAATTTGCCGCATTGCAGAGAGAGCTGCACCAGACCGGACAATTCGTTTTTTGCACAACAAAAAAAATATTTTTTTCTAAATATATGCTTTTTCATAACTGTTTAGAAATGATGTATTTTAGAAATTGCAACTAAATAAAATGATATATTTTTATTAAGAACACAGTCTCTAGCTCTCAGTATGCAGGCTCTGAAACACATTTATTAAGTATCTCAGCACATAGGCCATCCCACTTGTTAAGCATGTATCGAACTATAGACCTTGTGGAAGTGACTATTTGGTGCAGAGTTTTAGCTCTTCCAAAGTCAGTCCCACTGCCGGATACCCGGTATGAGTTGGGGCTTCCCTCTTTGAGAGAAAGAGTTACCTGGAGAATGATAGCTCTATTTAGGGGCATTATGGGTCCTCAGGTAAATACACTGTACAACGTAATAAAAACTCTATGGAGTCGGGTGTTTGCTTTGGAGGGAAATATGGGTACGTAATACAACTAAAAAACTGTTGTTAATATATACTGACTGAACTGAATCTGGAGCTCGATAATCTGCTTCGAACCCCTGACCGGGTAAAAAAAAAGTGTTGTTTGATTACGACTGGATACGTACAATCAATTGTTTCCATGCTTATCCCTCTATGGTGCACTTGAGGGAAAATAAAAAAAAACTGGGGGTGTATTCCACACTATTTAAATCTGTTTCCAAACCGCTATTTTCGTGCCATTATGATAAAATGCAGGTTTAATATTCCCCCTATAAAAGAGACTCTTCTAAGGAGAGGACACATTACACAAGTAGACGCATTTTGTAAATTTTTTGAAATGGAATAGGAGAGTGTGAAACATCTGATACTCTGTTGCACTGCCTTGACCACCCAGAGAATGGCGTTTCTGAGTAAGATATTCACCAACATTGAATGGTTAAATGATGAAGAGTTTTGGAAATGCTGTATAAGTTCTATGACTCGAGTTGATGGGCTGTCCATGGTGGGGTTTTTAAAATCTTTGAATTTGGACCTAGTGTGATTAACTGTGATTCCTTAATATGTTTTAAATGTTTGAATTGCATAATGAAATCTGATGTATTTATTCCTTTTTTATGCTTGTGAGTATGGACATTTGATGAAATCCGATATATTTATACATTGTTTTTATATGTTTGTGTATATTGTAAAGGTTTTTTTTGTAACCATGAACACAAAAAAAGGGTTATGTTGTGGATGCAAAATTCAAATTCTGTGAAAGTAATGCATGCATGTGCACCTGTTATCTGAAAATGTACAGCAGGCCTAATGCCATTCACTGATGAGAATCCCTCGTGCTCAGCTCTCTCGGGAAAACTTGTGTTCCCCACCAGAACCCAGTAGTACATAATTACAGATAATTTGTCTCCAGAGTTCACACTTTGCCAGTAAATTTGGATTATTGTCATGGTAAAAATGACTACTGACTAACCGTTGGATTGGTGAAAAATGTATTAGTAAAAAGTGAACAACAGGACAAACAAACAACAGCACAAAACTTTGGCGCAAGTGGGAACTCTCCTCCCTCTGTGCACTGTTCTTTTTTTACCCAAAGAAACAGATGGATTACAATGGAAGGGGTGGTCCAGACAGGGGAAGCAATCATACTAAAGAATGTTGAAAGCAGGGAACAAAGCCCCACTATACAAGACTTTGATACCAGCTGTGTTTGTTTTCAAGTTAGCCACTGTTGTCACAGAGGACAGCATAACGTGATACATTTAGAGAAGTTGAATATACTCCTGAAAGATTTACACACGCTCTGAGGCAGGCAAGAACGCTTGCAGTATGATGACTTCCATCTGTTAACGCTGCTTTTCCTAAGTAAGTGGGAGCCTAAAACATACTTACATTTGCCAAAAAGGAAACAAGTCAGAAGCAAGAGATGTGAAGGCGAGCAGAGCTGCACACTAAGCTAAGAGCCTTCACCGCAAAGACATGTGCAGTAAAGACTAAAGCCTCACCTCTCACAAGCAAGACACAGTTGTTTAAATATAACAGTTTACAGTATCTCCTCAATGTAGCCGGTCAGATGACACAGCGAGCTGAGTGCTTGTTCTGAGATCTCAGCGCAGTCTGCTGTGGAAGTTTGTAATCCCGGCAGGGCCATCTCAGCCTTTCATTCTTCCGAGGTCGATGAATTGAGTGCCACTCAGTGGGAGAATAACTATTATTTCAGTGCTTAGATACCTGCAGGTTTGTATAAAGCTATATACAAAATTAGATATTATTATTATAATGCAGTAATGTTCAAGGGGAGAAAATAAGATTTTCAAATCCCAACTTTCCCCTGGAGTCCCCTCCTATGAGACCTTCACTCCAGTCTCATAACATACACCTCTGGGGGAACACACATCACTTCCCAGCATGTCACAGTTTCTAAAGGTGTTTTCCTGCCTTAGGAACACCAAGGGAGACAAAACTTTCAAAGTAGTCCACCTGTTCCATTGGTAGAGAACATTGCATTTACTTTAAGATGGGCCTGGGTCAAGAGTGCCCAATAATGATGCAACATCCTCGGATCTACGTGTCCTTTAAGATCAGATATGTTTTTGAGGGAAAAGGGGTTTCATTCAGTAAAAGCTGATATCTGATGAAGATGTGAAGTATTCGCCTCTTTGGTTGCTACGACACAGCTCCTATGTCCTGACTTAGACTTAATGATGTAAATGCTTTTTTTTGGAATACAAGTTGCATGTGCTTGCTGATAGATTTCTGAACTTAAATATGTTAGGTTTTCTTATAAGTACTTCTCGAAAATCCATTTTAAAATGCACCAGAATAAGATGATCGCATATACTTGCTCCAGGACTCACAATGCTGGGATTTCAGAAAAGTGTTAAATCAACTACCCATGCTTCGATTATTTTGCCCAAATGAATAAACCACTATGTCTAAATTGACCATCTGTGGAGGTTGGGTAGGCTTCTCTCCTGAAGCATTTTTTAATGGGTTGAAATGGTGCATTTAAACAGCATATTTTTGCTAAATCTTTGGTTAAATTCATACAATTTAGAATTTGTTTGGTAGCGTAAAAAAAAACAAATATTCTTGATCACCAACAGTACACAAGAGCAGTTTATAAATGTATTCATAAGGGCGCTGACTATAACATATACATGCACTGCCTTTGAAAAGCACATATTTATGGTTTCTGTGCTCACAATATAATCTGGCATTGCCACTGAAAAAATAATTTGATAAAAATAAATAAATAATTTAGCATTTATATAGCGCTACGAACCCTCAGGTATCTGAGCGCTGCTTATTATTACCCACGGCCCCGCCGGGATTCGAACCTGCGTCAGCAGGCTCTGCACAGATGTCAAAGTAAGTGCTCTACTCGCTGTGCCACTTGACCGGCTCAATGTTTCGTGTACCCAAAATGTGTACCAGTGCAACCACTATACAACACTTTCATGATGCCTGTGCTTACAATACATGGCAGCACTGCCACAGTAAAATGTGCATGTTCGTAAGACATGTGCTCACATTATGTAAACCACCATTGCTACACTTGCACACTTCAGTAATGCTGGTACCCACATTATATGTCATCATGGCTACCGAAAAACACGCTCGAGATGCTGGTGCTCAACATATATGTCACCATTACTATTGTAAAAGCCTTTAATGAGGTTTGTTCGACTGATATAAATAAGCATTGCCCCTGTAAATCATTTCAATGATGCTGGAACCCACAACATATGTCATTATTGACCTGATAGACGTATGACTGTGTTCAAAGTACATGTTAGCACACCGACTAATTAAAGTGCCACTACATTAAGTTGATCTTGCCCTTGGCATATATCCACACATACATACATATAAACACACATACACACTTTCAGGCGCACATAATTTATATACACAAACCTGCATATACAGAAGCACTCAGACATACACACCTTTTTAACCCTCTAAAAAGAAAGAGAACGTCTTCTTATGTATCTGTCTATATCCTTGCGATTGTCTGAACAGAGATAGGATCAATAGACCGCACAAATACAAACACTTATATTTAAAATATTTTTTGGGGGGCCTGTTACATTGTGTGAGTACAATAACAAACAGGGAAGGCATACATTGTAACTCAAAATTGATAGGAAAGATCTCTCTGGGATCAGGTAGTGCCCGGGTTCTCTTCTTGGGATTTTGTAAAATGGTGGACTAAAAGAAAGTCTCTTAAACAAAATTGCAGCATTTTCAACTAGGATTCAAGAGTTCTCTCGAGTTGTGTTGCAGGCTTTAGTGTTAATAAACCCTATAGTCTCTAACTCTCCAGGGTCTCCCTAGTCTATCAAACAAAGTTCAAAAGGTGGTGCCCAATGTAGAGGTTCAAACCTATTCTTAACAAAGTCCTTTACCGCCCTAGCTATTCCTAAGCCCCCTAAGCCCCCAGAGAGGCCCCCAGAGATGATCCAATTTCTGACCGATCAGAGATCCACAAAGCTAATCTATTACTAGCCATCATAGTGTAAACATAAATGCAAATTGGTTAGAACTCAAAGTTCTACCCTCTCCGGGGCCTTTCGCCTCTCCACATCTCTCCAAGGTCTTTCACCTCTCCAGAGCTGTCAAAGGTCTTACCCCTTTCAAGACTCTTCATGGTCTTACAGTTTCTTCTCTAGACCTCTCTATGTTCCCTCTATTTGTCATACTACAATCAACTTACCCAACATATTCCCAGGCATTGCATCCTAGCACCATGAGCACCCAAGGCTGCCCTCTGGACATAAATGTATCTGTGCTCTCATCTAGTGGCAGCTAGAAATAGACATTTACACTGAGAACGTGGTACTTCCAATCTACTTGCATCAGCACAACAGCTAAGTCTTGACCCTCTCTCCCCACTGACCCCTCACTTTCTTTCAGATTTGCCAGAGTGCCTGGAAACCATGAAAATGACAGTGATGTGTTGTATAAATCCTAATAACATACATGACGTAACTTAACATACTGCTCAACGGCCCTTCTACAAACCTTTTGAAGGACAATTTCTTTGACGGTCCGGTCCGCAGTCTTTCTCTAATTCCTCTGTGTACTTGGTTTTCTCTTTGGTCATGGTGCTCCTTCCTTCACTTGTTTTTAGTCTGTATGGTGGCTCCCTTCCCTCAACCATGGACTTACTTGTCCATCTGTGAACAAATGTCAGAGATATTTCCCTGGGCATGCTCCTCCAAGCAGTACTTTTAGTTTGAAACTTTACACTGTCTCTAGGCTTCTCCAGACCTCTCCATACTTTTTTCTTCTCTAGATCTCTCTGGTCTTTTGGATTCCCTAGACCTTGCAACACTCCTTTGGCTTCTCTAGACCTCTAAATGGCATTGCTCGCTTTCAGACATTGCCACAGTTCTTCTCTTATTTTCACATCTCCATAGTCCATTGTCTTGTCTAAAACCCTATGTGATTTCTCTCCTCCCCAGGCCTCTTCACGGTCCTTTGGCTTCTTTGCGATTGTCCTACTCCAAGACCTGGGCACTCACTCCATCCCCAGTCTTTAGGTTTGGAATGGTGGCTTACTTTCTCCTCACTATACACATGGTTTCATTTCCTCTGGATGCAGCACGTACTTCTCCCCCGCCAATATAGTTATCCTCCTGCCAGGGGTATATCCTCATGTGGCTCAGGCTTCTCTGGAAAGGGCCCGGTCTTCAGGCCTCCCTATTTCTTCCAGGTTTCCCAGGAAAAAACATGGATTCCTGTAACATGTTCTATGTTTTGTATCTGGCAGAGCTTCTGTTGGATATTCGTCGGCAGGCAGACTACTTGCAAGCAGTCTTCCTATAATGCCAGCTAGTGGCAAACAGCATGTATTCTTCCTTTAATCTTTTGCACCTTTCTGGCTTTCTCCAGCTCCTCTTATGAACCCGCTGTGGTGATGTTCATGTACGCTGAGTATGGGAAATGCCTCTAACTCACCACAATGGGTAGTGGCATTTTGTATCAAACGGGTTAACAATTTCTCAAATAGCAAAAGGTCAGAAATATGTGGGTGACAATTTCAATGGAACCAGATGAGCAGGAAGTTGAAAACATGATACCCCTACTCAGCTTTCTATTTTGAAAAGAGCTGTTTCGCTACTTTTCCGATCAACGTGACTTCAACAGGTTTTTTCTTTTGCATTTCTTAGATTTCAATGTCCCATCGGTTCAAAGTTGAAATATTGCCTTCAGTACAGAACACAGTTGGTAAAACGTTGGGATGAAAACCAAAAAAAAAGGAAAAGAGTGATCTATATTGTGCTCAATAGTGGATAGTGTTGTTACAATAAAACTGGCATTAAGTAGTAAGGAATACTAATAGTCCTCAGCTGCAGAAGTAAAAGAACAGAGGTATTGGTGTCATGTCTGGCTAAACCCTTTAGTTTTTCCTACTCTGGGATGGTGAAAACCAGATTAATGGAGGCTGTGAATACAGCAGGCTTGTTCCTTAACAGAGGACGAGACAAGTCACCAGTACAGTGATACCTTCCTGCTTTGGCAGCTGCTGTAGTCTTACATTTTCAGTGATATAGGTCAGTATGAAAACATATTGAGCAGACACATAATCCCAGGTTTGTCTACTATTTCAGCACTCGACCTGTAATTTGCAGTTGTCTGTGCATTTTTTAACAGGTAAGCAAGATCCCAGGTGCATGTGCCTTCCTTCCAAACATGCTACTGTTATGGTGTGCATTTCTTTTTTGAGTACATTATTCCACTGAAGACTTGGGGATATGTGCTACGGGCTGCTCTTCATAGGCTTCTGGAGTTTTCTTTAGAACCGAATCCAATAACGCAGTTAGGTGTGTCTGTCTGCATAATGACGGGGTTTGTTATTTCAGACTGGCACTAATTGGGGCTCAATGAATGCTGGATTTAAATTATGCAAGACTTCTTCTGCCGCATGTGTCCATATGCAAATGCTAGTATTCGTCATGTGATTTCGTGATACGCAATGTGACTTGTGCATATGGAAGTATGCATTTTCGATAGAAATGAGCTAGGATTTAAAGCGTGTCTTTAAATCACACCCTTTACTCTCGTGTGTACTGGCAGTCTACACTAGTGGTCATCCCTTTTTTCTGCAGAGAGAATAATTAACAGGTACAACACGTGAAACTGATTGACGTCACACTTCTCAGGTTTTGACCACAGTTTCTGTGTTCCAAAGTACCTACGCACTTCTAACACATGATCAGTATGTTCTCTTGCAGTTGAGAACACAAGAATATCTTAGACATATGTGATGGCAGAATGCTGCAGCAGGTCAGCAAAAATATGATCCATATAGTGGTGGAAAATTGAGGAAGCATTAGCAAGGCCACAAGGGACTAATGAACATCTTCTTACACTCTTCTTCATCTTGTATTTAGATAAGGAGATAAGCGCCAAAGATTTCTATTTTTGAGCCTCTTACAGCCTCTAGTAAATCAGAAATCAGTGGCAAGGGATTGTAATACATCTCCGGGGATAGAAACTAAAGGTTTCTCTCGTGAGATATACTTTATTTAATGTAATGTTGTCCTTTGTATAGCGCCTTTCACAAAAGATACGGTCCCAATGCGCTACAGGTTGCAAGCCCTCAGAGGGTCCAAAGTATGGGAAAGTTAGGAGGTGCAAGTAGGCGCGTGTGCATAACGGCCAGCGTAGACGATGCCCATGCCCAGGCAACAATCCTTTTTCATTCTGCGGGTAGCGGTATGTCCCTCAATTCTAGGGCTGCATGACAGATGCAGGGTCGTGGTGAAGCACTGAACCGCCTTCCCCGTAGAGCAGGTCAGGTCAGGTAGAGGAGGCAACGGGATGGAGGGTGTCACTGACAGTTGCAATAGGTCTGTGAATCAAATTTGATGAGCCACGATTTGGCCCACTAGAATCATCTTGCAGCTGCTCCGTTTCACTACTGATACAGCACAATCTATACATGAGAATGGCCTGACATGAACCCCCTTCATTTCACGCAATGACTTAAGTTCATAACATCACACGTTGACTGCATACCCATAAATACTGAAATACCCTTTCACATTCATTGGTCCAAGAGTGTAAATGCCCACTGTGGTACTCTTGGTTCATGTAATGAGGCACGACTACTATCAGTCTAGAAGCAATCAATACCTGCTAATACTATGTGGTCAGGAACACTATATAATGACATTTATTCTACATTTAAAAAAAATGCCATACAAACATAAGGACATTTTCTTTTTTTGCATCAAACCAAATCATCTGAATGATACACAATAATTCACAACACTAGCCCCTTATCATGACACAAATGGTATCCCAAACAAATGAAAGCAAATCTCATGCAGCCTGAGTTTAAATCTTCATTTCCTTAACGCAGCAAAATGTGGAGAAAAGAGGGAACCAAAAGGCATTCCACTTTCTCAAATCCTATGTGAAACGTTACACAGCACATCTTTCTGCATGTGTTTTCTTACATCAAGGAAGTATGAGAAACAGAGAAAAACACCAGGGCATTAAATATCACCAAACGTATCATTCCAAATTATCCTCGGGAACAGCTAAAGCAAAAGACCCATTGCTTGCACATAAAGGTGTTATAAATAGTGGGCATAGAATCGAAAGAGAATACAACTTGTAGCAACATCTTTGCTGTCATTGAGACAATATTTTTTATTTTTTATTTAATGGTCGTTGGCTTGAAAATCAAACCTTTTGCCTTACGTATAAAACGAGAATAATACATCATCATAGTTCTCAATAAATACAATATGAATACAATATACATCAATATAACATTATTATAAATAAAATATTGCATTAGACAAAATGCAACCTATTTTAAAAACATAGATCCTCATATTCTATCTACCATTCTTACTACTATTCTCGAACCACTCCATCCAATTGTTTGGGAGGACCAACAGAGTAATTGTCATATCATTCACCATGGCAATCATTTCAAATCAGTACTTCTTTTGGGCATTGGTCATTACTTTCTTTAACCTAAACTACACAAAGTTTAAAACTTTAAGGAATTTTAAACTAATCTACAAGACCTGTTCTTTTAAAAAACGTACAACTGCAATTGTGATACTAATCAAGTTCCCACTTCGCAACAGCAACCACATTTCCTCATTGTTGTACAATGCAAATTGATTCCAAATATTACTTGAACAAAGTGCTCTCTTTTCAGACAAGTTAGGACATTCCACCATGATGTGCAAAAGTGTTTCTAAATAAGAAGGTGATTCACAACATCTGCATCTGCACAATTCCCTGTCTACCTTTGCCCTGGTGACCAATACTTATCTTAAAAAGAAATTTCTGTAAATGGCTTCAGGACATTTTTTAAGATAATTCAGGATATGACCAAATGCCTTGCTCTCACCCTTACACACAATATTTATATCCCACACACTCTTGTTGAGTCATAAACAAGATCCAGTCCACTTTCCAGATCTAAATTGTGTTTTTACCAGGGTTTTGGATAGTAAATCTAGCTCTAAATCCACTTTTTTTAGCAATCTCACAGCAGTCTTTTGTCCAGCTAGACACTGCATGATCAAGGTCCACGCCAACATTATTTTTTAGAACCCCAAATAATGATTTATCATTTTCCTGGATACACTTCCTAAACAATGTCAATGATTTCCATTGAAGGTTAGCGTTTAGCGAAAGTAAACCTAATTCCTGTCTAATAAACTGAATATGCGTACGTCTTGGAAGCGCTAGAACCTTCTTCCAGAATATACCTTTGAGAAAATGCAATAATGATTTTGGGGTAGAGAGCTACCTCTGAGCCATACCTCAACACAGAATCTACCTGCATTCTACAAAAATGGAGAGCTGGTTGGAGGGAAAAGCGACTGTATCTTTTATGAATCACCAATCCCTGTATGGCCAAAGTCTCTGCATTAACGCTTAATACTGCCATATTGTAGTCTCGTGGATTTATGTTGATATTAAATCCTAGGTTTCTATAAGACTCCACACAGAACACCCATTCATTATGTATTTTCCAATGAAACTTGATGGATTGCTTTGTTAGCGCAGGCTTCAGAATCATGTTAGACTTTAATACTTTGGTACTTTTGGAATTTTCAAGTAATTTTCCTCTGCATAGTTCTGCAAGGCGTTCAGTAAGCTCGAAAGATCTTTTGGTGACCAAATCGTCGGCATAGAGAAGCCACGGCAGGCGATACCCATTAAAGCAAAGAGGGAAGAATTGAAGACACTGATACACAAATATAAGAAAGCTGGGGCCAGAATGCACCCCTGCTTCAAACATCTCTGGGCTGGAATATTCATTGGTATGTCGCCCTGAAGATTCAGCCTAACCCTTAGTGACGTCTCGGAGTAGAACTCCTTCATAATTGCAATTAAGTATGACGGGCAGTTGCAATGACTCAATTTGTGCAATAAACAATAGTGATCAATGCTGTCGAATGCCAGCTCGAAGTTGCTTATTGCAATGTATATCATTTTACCACTTTTCATTACATTCCTCTGCTATAGATTTAAAACGAACCCATTAAGGGATGTGATGATATAATATGATATGTCATTTATAACGCGCCTGTACACAAGTGTTTCTAGGCGCAACAAGAGAAGGGAGGGAAGACAGAGGGCAAGACAAATGATCTTACTAGGCATTGTATGATTCAGATTGTGCAAGTGAGAGAACGAGAAGTGCAAGGGGTAGGGGGAGGGAAAGTGCCAGGAATTGAGAATGGGTACAGGGCAGCACTGCTCTGAGTAAGTGCAGCCATGACAGTGCAGCCCCTGGGTAAGTGCAAGGAGACAAGGGGCTGTAGAGATTACAGTTAGATCCCCTAAGTGCATGGTAGGCCCGGAGGCAGTGCAGGGGTGACTGATCAAGAATAGCCTGGTAACCAGTGAGACTTCTGAGGGTAGCTAAGCAACCAGTCAATGCAGCAGACAGGTAGGTCAGATAGGTCAGCAGGGGAGGGTGAGAGAGAACACAGAGGAGAAGAGTAAACTTTTGAGCTGCTTCCGGAACTTCAGGTTGTCCGACTCAAGATTGAGAAGTGCAGGGAGGCCCTTCCAAAGGGAGGCACCTGCAGAGGAGAGAGATCTACCCCCCACTCTCTGCCTGCAGAAGCATTTGACCTTTTTTATCTCTATTATAAGTCCAGACTGATGTATGTCCAACACCCCGAAGTCTCTGGACCATTGTCCAAATTGCTTTAAAGCAATTGAGGCAAAAAGTTCACCTGGGGCATCTAATAAGGCCTTAGGCCGATAATTTCTAGGGTTCGACTAATCTTCTTTTTAAAAAATAGAAATTAATATTGCTTCTTTCCAAGAAACCAGGAGTTGCCTTTTCATTAGTATCTGTGAAAAATTTGTAAAAAGAACCTCCACCCAGGCGTCAGTAGAAAGTCTGTCATGGGCTCTTGAGTTGCTGCTTTTATCAATGAACCATTTAATTTGATCTTTATCCAAGTTCAAAGGGCATGAGTCTACTTTCAATTTGATCTTAGGCATATGATCCACTTGGCTGGTAGAGAAAATGGATGTAAAATGTTCTACCCATTTCTCTTCGAGCACAGGATTCACTAGTAGCGCTTCATCAGAAGACACACCGTTTTTAATCAACTTCCATGCCTCAGTTGGATTACATGAAGAAAGGGTATTTAGCATAGCTTCCCCTTCCCTATGCATCATCTGAGCTTTATGCCCCCTAAGCCAGTTTTTGTATTTAATTTTTAGTTGCCTACCTAAGAAGAAAGTATTCTAAGTGCCTTTTAATCCCCTAATAGATATGCATAACCAAATCTTTATCCTACGCATCAAAAGTATGCTTGTTTATAGAGACCGGTTCTGAGCCCCCTTTCATGACTACTGCAAAAAGCTTCAAAAGTAGGACGTATGGATTGTAAGCAACCTGCTCTACGCCACCAGCATTTTTGTATATGAGGCAGCTTTTTAAGTTCACTACCACTATTTCCTCTCAAAGCAGATGATTTCTCCCACTATTGCAAATCAATCTCACAGAATATGTGGGTCCTACTAAGGAGCCCGCAGAAATAGACCACATGGTTTTCAGAATGTTATGATCACTACAGGGAGAGTAGATCATTTGCAGAGTAGTAACCAAAGAGGCAATGTTGGTTGAAACATGCACACAATCAATAATTGATGGTTGGGGTCCTCTACTCCATGTAGCTTTGGCAGGGGAATACCCCATTACCTTACCATTAATCAAGGTCAAGCATCACTCACTCATTAGAATTACCATCGCTTCCCTCTATTTCTAGCAGCCATGCGACCAATTGTCTGAAGAGGAAAATGGAAACCTAATTCAGCACATGCAATATTCACATCACCACAAAGTATTATGTCCGTAATAAAATCATCCGACACACAATCATCTAAAATGGCAGCCACACCATCAAAAAAGTTTATGCACAGAGATTGCAGTGGGATTCCAATAAACGTTTAGAAATGTTTGTCCCAGAACAACTTTAATTTTAACAATATTAATTTTGTCTGTATCTTCACAGGCCTGTTCGGTAACTGGTTTTCACTAATTCTGTAAAGGGGTGAACAAATCACCACATAATTGTTATGATCAGCTGATCTCTTTGCCAGGGACGTCATGTCACCAAAATGCCAGGGGTAGCGGAAGTGACATCACATAACCCTTGACCCCCTGATGGACATCACCAGAAGTGAGGTCATTTGACCCAACCCCGAAGTGATATCGCAGGAAGCAATGGAACATGACCTTTCACCCATTAACAACAGGAAGTGGCATCACATAGCATTGTACACTACGAAAAATATGGTTACGCTATCACTATAATGTGATGTACATTTCATACAAGTATGGATCGCCATATGTATCGTTAAGATCAGTGTGTATAGGCCCATATTACCAAATCACTGTGAATGCAAGCAAACGTCCATGACCAAATGATAATGATGTGTTATTATATAGCACTTATGCTTATGCGCTTTATATAGAATATAAAATATACACCCAATATCACCTAACCTGTGTTGGTACTCATTTAGCGACCTCAGAAGGATGAAAGTCTGAATGAAGCGTATAAGAACAGACTAAATCAGTGACTAAATCAGTGACTCACCCCCTGAAGTGCGCCTGAAATAAACCTTCAATGAGTCTAGCAATTATTGTGTAGAATTCCAGAAAGAATATGGTATTCCTATTCTTCCTTATTTAGGGTCAGTGCTGAAGTGTTAGACTTGCGGCACTCAAGAAAGCCAGCCTCTCCAGAAGTAGAGCCACATGGTGCTGGCCACAGCCCAAGAGCTTGCATTACAAAAAAAAATAAAAGAAAAAAAGATATTATTTTGGTTATATTTTTTTTAGATGTTGCAAGGGGGACCATAGAGGTCGCAAGGGAGACCTCAGAGGTCACAGCTGCGACCTCTGGTGACCCCTAAATGATGTCCCTGCTCTTTGCATTCCAAAAAAAACATGCATTGATGGATATTCATGGTTTGCAGATGTGAGTGAAAACTATGCCCTTCAACCATGTGTTGGTACAGTAGCGAGTGTAAGGACCCTATGCTTAAGACCGTGGAACCACATAAGGGCTCCCAGTTCCTGGAACCCGTTTGCAGAACAATCTTTAGAGGCCCAGGCAGCAGACAATCAGAGCACATGCGTTCCCTTCACAACTACCAGAAACCAGCCCTCCCCTTTATTATCGCTCCTCCTTCTTTTTCCTCTCCTTCTCTTTTTCCTTGAAAATGTCCTTTCCTACATATTTGAACCAGCCCACTCACTCAATCATCCAACTGGGCCTATTTCTGGGCTGTGTGATGTGAACTACCTGAATGTAATTTTTTCCGGTTGCTACCGTTCAACATGTTATGACAGAATGAATGAGGGAAACTTGCCAGCATCCTGTTTCCTTCGGCCTCAGAAAGAATTGATGTTTTATTGTCAAATTGCTTGCACTCAAAACATCCCATTGTCATTGGAACGCACTGTATCAGAATTCTGATAAAAGGCCTTTGCCACAATGCTGCATTCTACAATTACAATGATTTTCTTTCTCCAGGCTTATTAACCCAATAAGTGCAAATGAGATCCTCTTTAAACATGTGTCAATAATTGAATTACATTTGATTTCACCTTATGGAATTGCCTTTAATTTTAATACTGTTCTTCCCCTAGAGCATGAATGACATGACACATCTATGATTCTGTTGAGATTATAAATGCTTTGGCTTTTTTAATGTTTCTTAATAGATACAATTATGTGGGTAATCCTGTTTCTGAAAGGGAGATCTGCTAATGAGATCTCCCTTTCAAGGACAGTGCAATGCCAAAATGGTAATGCCCCCATGTAACATTGCTATGCCAGTCTCCTAAAATCTGCACCCCCTGCTCTCTGGTGGAACAGAGTAGGTTCCAGATAGCTACTGGAAAACTGAGTTCCTGCAGACAGAGGTAGCGTTTTAACTTCTGCACCTTTGAACTAACATTTAACATATATTGATTTATCAGTGTATTTGCTGGGTAATCTCTAAAAACAAGCCATATGTGGCTATGGTATAGTGACTTATAAAAACACACAATTATTCAAGCCACCCTAATGTAATGTCATGTAAGTGTCAACACTGTGATCATAGGTCACTGACTTGAAGGCTATGAATGTTCATGTCTAGCACTCCCTCAAGTGAGACAAGGGCCAGGAAGCTGCCTTCCTTTGATCCCCCTGGAGGAAGGGTAACATCTCCCCTCAGGGAACAGGAGTTCTCCTGCACTCTGGGTATGATGTAAGCAGTCAAGGGTCACTTGTTGCAGCAACAGGGATTGGACCACTACTTACAATAGGCTTGCTTGTAGCCAATACCCTGTAACCGTTTGCATTTAAATGGAGGGGTATTCTTGCACCATCCTTGATTCAACTTTGAGCACCAGAAGAAGAATACACTTTTGGATCACTGGTACTCAATTGATAAAAGTTAAGCTCAACTTATTTCTCAAAGGGGACCTGCACATTTCCTGAGGCAGTAAAGCAGCGTAAAAGATGTACTGGCCAACCACTTTGCATACATTAGTGTCTCAAGCATAAATCAGACATTAATGTATCACAAGTCCCAAGCAGCCACATGGTTGCTTGAAGCAGATTTCACAGTTATGGGCACTGTGGAGGATGCAAATTCTTTAAGGACATTGGGCCTCATTACAAATGTTGCGGTAGGGCATAAACGGCGCTGGCAGTGCTACCGGCGCCGGTGTTGCCATGCCGCAACATTACGAGTTTCCTCGCGGGACCCGCTCTGCATGCCTGGTCAGACCAGGTGTGCAGAGCGGCACCCGCGAGTAGACCAGGATGGTAGCAACGGTACCGTTATGAACACTACCGCTGCTACCATCCTCCCCATTCCCATTGAGCCCTCAAATGGGAATGGAGACGTACCGGGTCCGGGTCACGTGAAAGGGAATTACCGGGCCCTCCAAGGTCGGAATGGCCCGGTAAGTCCCCTTTTGTGGGACCCAAATTTGGGGGTATTATAACGGCATGGCTAACTCCAAACTTGTAAGGAGGCCCATTGTTACTTTAGGCATTATTAAATATTAAATGTAAAGGACTAGCTATTCCTATAGCTATGGGGGATTCCGTACCTAAAGGAATACCTAAGGTACTCTGTCAGTCGTCAGTCGTCTTTCTCAATGTTCAAAATGATACGTCCACCGTCCAAACTCTACCTCTCTGACCCTCTCTGACCCTCACTAATTCAACTAAATAAAAGGGCAGGAGAATGACTTCCTTCTGCAGTTTGGTGCTTTATGCAATTATCTTCTTGATATATGATTGTTCCAAATTCTTTGGTTACTCTTTTTATCAGTTCAAACAGTTATTTTCTCAAATTGGTCCACTTGTTTCTCACTTTGGGACTAATTCTCCTTGATTCAGATTGATTTATCCTCAAGGCTATTCGAGCCTTCCACTCTTCACTTTCTTACTTCACATTCATATCCTTTGGCTACACAATTGACCCTCTCTACTTGCCAAAAGAGATATATTCCCTTTATAACTCAGTCCTTCCGGTATGTCGATATCTCTCTCTTTTATTCAGATCATTCACATTCATGAATATTGACATTATACTTTTCTCACTTTCAATTTCCTCTTTTCCAGGATATGTTATCTCACATGTCCATTCTCTCTACTTGACAAGATAGAGATATATTCCCCTTATGATTCAGTTCTTCAAGTAACTCTATATCTCACTCTCTTTCATTCAGATCATTCATATTCATGAATATTGACGTTACACTTTTCTCACTTTCAGTTTCCTCTTTTCTAGGATAGGCTATTTCACATTTCCTTACATTCCGACAGTTCAGGGTTATCAAGGAATTCACATTTTGCTTAGCCTTACCTTTAGGGAATTGTATTGTTTACTTTCTCAAACTGTTAAAGTTCAATTTCAGCAAACTTTCTCTCAAGGCTTTCTCGGTTTACAGATACAAGTTAGCCAGTTTAAATAATGTGTGTTCAGGCTCTCCCTGTGCTTCCTCGGTTTCCCGTTACCTTCCACTTTATCAGAAAATATCTCTGTGCTTCTTACAGGCTTCATGTCAGTTTTGCTTCTCCACTGCATGGCTGTTACACTTTCCTCAGCGTCTCTTCACATTTACTCTTCTGTCGTCAGCTCGGTGACTCGGTAGGGTAATGGAGAAATTGCTCCACTCAGTCACGTAACTAGGGAACCTCCCCTGCTTCTCAACAACTTCTTCTCTCGCTTCTCGTCAATCTTTTCGCTTCATGACTGGCAAATCTTCATATTTCAAGCCACTCTTCTCAGTGGATTGGATACTTCAGCTTAAAGAGACAGTTTCTTTTTCCTCCAAATAATAGCATCTGTTTGCTTCTTGATTGTCCACGTTTTAATAGATGTTATTGTTTGACAGTCCCATTTATGCCATCATGTTTTCTGGTGTAAAGAATTCCTTGCAGCAACGAGAGTCCTTATCCCCAAAGGAGGAGTCTCTCCCAGTGATGTCCCACTTGCCTCGACCCATAAGGAGGGTGTTGCAGAGCGGGCTCACCTCCCTAGCCTCACAGTGGGGGCTCCCCTTCGGGAAAATTGTCAAATTCCCTCAATTAACCACAGCATCTCAGGGCCTGTCACCATAAATATTTCAAAGTACATTCCGAAATCGCAAATGAAATGTGTTTCAAAATGTGCAGAAACAAAAGCATTTTCCTGGGGCTGTGAAAGGCATGATAGGGTCACAGCTGAACCTTTCCAACCACAGATGTGACTCTTTCATTTCTATCTCTCTTGTTGTTGCATTTTAAAATGACAGGCGCTCTCAGGGCATATCACAGTGAAATGTTCGTCCAGCACCCACTTGGACCTTGGGAGCTAATCATACATTAGTGAGGTAGCTCTCACAACATGCATGTAGGCAAGGGGGCTGTCCAGAACATAATTTGAGCCTTGCAAAGACCGACGGAAATGAGGAAGTCACTTTTCTGAAAAAGGTGACCCGTGCATGTCTTGACATTAGACAAGAAAATAGTTCATCCTCAAAATTGTACAGGCACAATTCCTGGGGTGCAAAAGCAGTGCAAAAGATACATTGGCCAGCCCCACACACTCAACACTAATGCATTACACATGGGTGTCGGGAGCACATTTCAAAGTTATAGGCACTCAAGGGGCCTGCACTATCAAATAAAAGGTTAATATCCTATTTTGAGGTAAAGAAATGCAACTGTCACAGTGGATTTTCATACTGCAGATGTTCTACTTAAGAACAAAGTCATGGCAAGGTCAGGAATGGCACTGTCATGCAAGGTGTACCTCCCTGCCTGTTCCAAGCAGTCATAGGATTATGTCCTTGAATGAAGTATATTTTAAAGAATATACTATTTGTGAATTCTCGGTGCACTTTAAAATGCACAGAAACAGCCACTGATTTACACAAATGAGCAAAGGGGTGACAAATGGCATTTTATTGTATGCATCTATGCTGCGTACATTGACACGTTTTTCAGAATAGAGCAGACAATATTTTTGGTGCAAGTCATCACATTTCTTTATTTGTGCCCCAAAAACTTTGCGGGTTTGTCCCTTCATGTTTTTCCTCTGCATGATTTTCTGAGAATCAGTGCTATAAGGTAATGGTGAAAGTGTTCAATAGATGGGATTGGAAGTCACATTGCAAGATGGTCCTCAAGGGATTTGCACAACCAGGAGATGGCTGAAAGGTTTGCAATTCATCTTAACCCTCCGGCATCGCTCTGGGGGGTTTACAAATAATCTCAATCATCTGGCATCGCAAAAAGAGGACATTTCCCCCATAAAACTTGAGGAAGTGTCTTAAAAATGACAAATGTATAAACATATCATAAGACCCTGCATTCGAAGTGAACACATAAAACCGTATGGTTCGGTCTTTGAGCACAACTTCCCTGAGACAGTATGTTGAGCTTGCACATGGAAATTGATCTTAGGTAAACAGATCCCATACCATCAGAGGCTGCATAACATTAGTGTATGAAAAAGCCCCCCTCCCGCCCGACACCCAAAGGCAAGTGCTATGAGACAAACCTGATCACCTGACTGTGCAGGCAGGGTAGCAGGAGAAAAGTCCAGCAGCCTCCTGATCAGGCCTTTATTGGTCTACGAGAGGATTTGGCATTCAAGTGAGGACTTTACTAATTTTTTAGGTCTCATTGAAAGATAATTAAGTCTGCACAATTCAGAAAGAAAGCTTTGAATTTATGGCAAATAAAATTAAGTCTCTTTTAGTGAAGAGGTCATGAAAATGATGCATGTATTTGAAGTGCTTGTATACATTTTCAAATATTCATTGTATTGAAAATTGTTGCATTTGAACATTTAATTAAATAAGTGTGTGTGTGGCGGAGGGGATTTCCTAGCGAGCTTTGCTTGCTGGAAAGGAGACCTATGTGGAAGGAATGCTAATAGTGGACTGCACAGACCCACATCTTCCCTTACCTCGTCTGCCAAGGACGTTGACATTTGGTTGCCTAGTATTTTCATTTTGAGTAATGTCCGAGTAATCGTCTGAAGATATTTAAATTACTTGGTATTAGACATGATGGGCCTGATTCATCGAAGTGTTTTATAATGGCGTAATCCCATAGGAAAACGTTCTGTGAATCAGGCCCTATATTGGAAAGGTCATGCTTCATACCTGTCAACATGGGCTCTGTGTTGCCCCCATTTACTGCCAGCCAATTATTTCAATCTTGGGCATCATTAATAAAATCCGTGCCCCTTTATCCTCTGCCGGTGGTACACATTTGTAATGCACGAGGGGACATATTCTCTCATATGCACAGGAGCATAGCCAATGCATTTGAATAAATCATTCTGCACATGAACACACTTTGCATTGGCAAAGCATGCTCAATGGCATTTAAACCCCGTGCTCCTGCGCCCCACGGAAGGTAGAAAACATGCACTGTAACCCCCAAGGTTGCAAATTTGACAAGCGGAAGGGGGGGTTCTAATGGCCATTCCCATTGATGTAGAAACTGCACCGCAGAAGCGGTGGAAACACAAGCCCTTTGACTTCCTTCTGCACTTAGCTTTAACCCTAGAAAATACTATCGGCTGACAGCATACGTTATGGTCAAAGCCACTGCCTGCATACTAAACATGTTTTACTGCTCTGTGTTGTGGGTGTGCTTTGTCACAGTATTTAAAATCTGTACTTCCACACAAAAACCCAGCATGTCTTCCATATCCGTCTTCTCTGTGCCAGGGGCAGCAAGGAACTGATTAATCCAACCCAAGTTTGTATCGCTTTGTAGTAGCTCTTCATGGCATTTGACTATATTGAATCATTTTTAATTCATGTTATGGAACATTTAATTGTATTACACATATGTAAATCGCCCCAGTGTTCAAGCTGAAGACTAAAGCTGTTTGCAACCTGCTTGCAAGCTTGAACGCGAGCTCCTAGTATAAGCTTATTTGATTTTGAATGGTTGTCTGGGGCTGCATGGGTAAAATTTGCATTGAGGTTGCCCAATGCCGAAAAAGCATAAGATAAGGAATTAAGTATTTTACCTTCTGATTGCGCCAAAAGACAGTTTTGTGTTCTATATGTCAAATCAAAAGAATAATCATAGATCCAACTGTTGTTTTAGAGTTTACCAATTTATTAAATAAAAGATTGAAAGAAAAAATGTAGAAAAGTGCTTAGAGTTACAAATCTAATTAATTGATAAACAAACTCCAAAACAACAAATGGATCTCTGATTATTCTTTTGATTATTCTTTTGATTTGACATACAGAATACAAAACTGTCTGTCGGAACATAAAATACTTTTCCTTATCCACTGTTCAAGCTGCAAGGAGACCGTGCACATGTTTGAGTTATATATTGAAGAAGAGGTATCTTATTTATGTATGTATTTATTTATTTTGTGCATTTTTTAAGTGTGCTAAATCCTGAGACATCATGGTGCTGGTTACAAGAAATGTACATACATTACATGCAATCAGTTAATATACATCAATAGACAATTGGGCCGTCTAGGGTAAGGTCTTCAGTAAATAGAAAAACCTTGAGCTGTTTTTGGAAAGCCCAATAGGATTGTTCTGATTTTAGAGTCAGTGGTAGAGAGTGCCAGTATTTAGAAGCGATGCTTGGGTAACTAAAGCCCTCGCTCTGGTCTGGTTGAATCTTGGGGGGATGAGCGAGTGGGTGTGGGTGGAGAAGGTGGGTCTGGATGGTTGCACTTTACAGAATATTTGAACCAGGTATATGGAGGCAGTGTTGGAGAGGCATTTATGAGTGATGGTTAATGTCTTGAAAGGTATGCGCTCGTGAATTGGGAGCCAGTGTGCCTTTCTTCTTGCAGCTGTGATGTGTTCCCACTTTGGGATGTTAAGTGCAACTCTGAGTGCATTGTTCTGGATTACCTGGAGTTTGTTGATGTTCCTCAAGGAAGTGCCAGCAAAGAGGGTATTGCAGTAATCCAATCTAGAGCAGATGAGGGCATGGGCAATAGTAAGGCGACTGTTGGAGGACAGAAGGGGTCTGCAGCCACTGATTAACTTGGTGTGGTATGCAGCAGAAGAAGATATAGTTTTGACCTCCTGGGTGAAAGACAGGGTGGCATCTATGTAGCCGCCCAACGTTTTGACATCCCTTGATACAGGGATCGTGATGTTATCTATAGTGAAATCATTTTTGCCTCAGTCTAGTTTTCTGAGTGATGCCTGCAGGCCCACCAGGAGAATTTCTGTCTTGTCATTGCAGACAGTTGGAATAAGTAGAGTAGTTGCCCGTGAGAGGTATGAGGATCTGAGTGTCATCAGTGTAATTTGTATGAAAAATACCTTGGCTATCTAGCAGGTCGAATAGAGGTTTAGTAGAGATGTTGTCATTTTTTATAGTCCCAAAACACGATGTCTTCAAAAAACAAATGTTTTCTAGGGTGTAGAACAATTAAAACTGTAATAAAGTGAATCAGGGGATGGTTTCCTTTGAGACCTAAGCTACTGGACTAGCCTCTTAATAAGAGGTATCAATCAGGTTAGAGGTGAACACAAATCAAACATCTCTTCCTTGTCCCCACTGACAAAGGTTGTCTCATCACAGTTTGAAGTGCGTTTTTTATGACTGGCTCTACTAGGATCTCACTAGCCTAGCTCTCCTTTTTTAGATGTGTTCCTAGATGTTTGGAAACTACCATGTTTATATTTTTAGCAGACCTTGATTTTCTACTATTGGTCTATAAGGAAACACATGAAATAATGCCGAAAACAAGTTTGCAATTCTAAGGTACCCCACGAAATCCTAATTAAGGTTCGAAGTGCAACCTACTCAAAATAAGCATTCATCTATCTATGATGATGGGTGACAATGTAGCTGTATGGCTTTTGATGGTGTTTACTGGTATAATGTCTCCTTGATAGGATCTAGGATCTATTGTCTGTATTTTAGTAACAATGCCTTCCTTCTCTTAAAATGAAGCATGAGGTGTGATAATGTCTGATTGCGTAATAATGTATTCACAGATGTGCTTACATCTATCACATTTACCTCTGGTGTTTCTTGTCTTATCTGCTTGGGGGTTATTCTCCCCCTTTGGAAGCGGATATTCTGTAATTTTGAACACTTAAGTCATCTTCACAAGTGAAAGGTTTTTCTACTGTAGCATCCGACTTTGTTGCTTTAGATCCTAACATCCTTAGTGTATGTTCCAAAGAAGGAAGAAGGACGTTTGCACCTTGCAAACAAAACAAGTATGATTGTTTGCTATTATTATGCATTTATCCATAAAATAGTTTCAGCAATTATAACTTACATTCAGAGTGCTGCCAAATATTATTTTTGAGGGTCCTATTGTTTATGCAAATCGATTGTACTAGCTGAACTGAAGTAAGTTGGACCCATTCTGTAATATTGGGTAATGCCCGAGTAGTCAAGCTGGGTGCATGATGTGTCTCGTTTATCGGTACTGTAGTGTTAAATAAGGGTGTTATATTTTCGGTTGAAAGATTCTAGAAGTTGTTAATTGTATGTGTTAGGGAGAATTCTCTGTTTAGGCTGAATTTCCTAACCTAGTGAGTCCCCCAGCAGCTTTGCTGGATTTCTGGAGTTTGTTTTTGTCCATCCTGCCAAGAGTGAAACTCTTTTCTCCCACTCTTGGACATGAATGTGGTTGATTCCTGTGAATGTCCATGTGTTCTATGGGCTATGGGGTCTTTTACTCCATAGGGTCTCATGTGTTTTGCTATGGGTGTTACACCGCATCCTCCGTGCCGTAACACTGGGGCGTCCTAGAGGATCCCCACCATAGACTCCATACCCTGGGACTGACTACTGTCTCCAGGGCATGTAAAGTCACCATTGGCTTTACTAGACCTAAATTTACTAACAGAACTAGTACAAACCATCCTATTGTGGACGTACTAGTAGGGGTAATTCGATTACCCCTGAGTCTGTTATTCGAGGGGGCACTGTCCCGTCCCCCCTCGTCGTGTTTTGGCTGGTGGCAGTGGAAACTACTTGTTATATTCGACCCCGGATATAGCTCTATGGGATTCTTCCCATTGTTGGAGGCTAATACTTTTTCCCGTTAGTCTCTAACATACCGCCGGTTTATTTGTCTTAAATAAATCTACCGATCGTATTTTCTGCCAGAACTCAGTTTTTAAAATGGCGTCTGTGTTCACCTCTGTAACTCCGAACCAAAGGTTGAGCCCTTTGTTCCACTTTTGACGGGCTTCTTCACAGAAGCCCTCCAAAGTGGTGCCATTCTGTCTGGGTACCACAGGGGGTGTGGGAGGGGGTTTAGGCACCCTGGACTGAGTTGCCTTGCCAACTCATGTCGCACTCTGGTGTGATTGGCCCAAGTAGTGAGCCACCCCGCTCACCACTTAGCGTGTTTTGATTGACAGCTAGGCTGAATGAATGGGGGTTTTCTGCATAAAAGCAGGGCTTTTGGGACTGGATCTTCAGAAGTCGCCACAGGACCTAAGAATCCGACGAGGGTAAAGCTGAGCCGACCTGCAACGACGACACCTCCGGTGGAGCCCTGCTGAACCGACTCACCACTTCCCAACGACAGAGGAGATCTCCCGGCTGGAGAGTCTTCTTCCCCTGACTGGTGGGAACAACCAGTCCCTTTGCTTTTTCTTCACTTCCAGGGCGTAGTGGTCGAATTGCCCGTGCTGAGCACCCCGGCAACCAGATAGCCACTAGCCCGTACCGTGACCAAAAGGTGGTGCCTTGTGACGGAGCACTCCGCGGCTGGTCTCTTCCCTGGTGGTTCAACGATCTTCAACTTTCCTTCGACGACGAGATCATCTCATCTCTTGACAAAGCCCGACTTGCATCCACCACCAGGAACAACTGCCCCAGCCGGAGCTGTCTCTTCACTTACAAGGTACCGTGTCCGCCTGGCTTCCCTTGTGACGGTTAGCGTGAGGTGTCTTAAATCCTTACCTTTCCATTGGGTCGCCTCCAGACCTTCTTAACTTTTTGTTCTAAACTGTCCAACCTTTCTGTGACAATTTGCTGCAAAGACTCGAAGTGCATTTCCACTGTGATACTTTTTGGGACATATCGTCTTGCCTCTCTCCGAGTGGGCCTGGCCTCTGAACTTTTTGATCCACAGTAGACCCTGCCTTACTTGCCTTGCATTTGCTTCGTAAAAGAGTTGGTTCCGAGTTGGTTTCATACCCTGCCTTTTCTCTCCCGTTCTAAGGAATATTAAAGTGCCATCTACGTTATAGCATTCACCTCTGCAAATAAGTGGTGCCGTTGAACCTAGACTTGTCGAAATATTTTTAGAGGTGTGAGATACTTATAGTAATTGTAATTGAAGTTGTTTGCCGTATTAGTGCCAGTGTGTTTTTCATAGATCTGTTTTTATAAATAAATAACTATATATCTTTACATCCAAGCTCTGTTCCGTGTCTGCTTGTTCTACTGTGTAATTTGCCCTATTTTGTATACTCCACACACTGCCTAACTCTTCTTGAGGGAAGTCTGACTGCTCAGCCACAGCTACCAAGTGAATCTGTGTGGTACAGACTGCTACCAAGTGGGTTTACTGCCAAACACCTGTAGGCCTAAATCTTTTGCAGTGGTCCCAGAGGGAACTGCACAGGTTTCCGCTTAACAGTATGTTTGTCCAAGGCATGTTTGTCTAGCATCCTTTTACAAGACAATACTGTGGCATCATTGCTTGCTCTGTCCAATTCCTTTTTGAATATTAAGATGTTGGTAGATTGTTTAACATCTTCTAATGTAGTAAGTGGTCAGTTCGGCTTTTTTAGTGTGATTGGATATGTATCGTGAGTAGCCTAGAGTGTCAAACTTTGCAATAGTGCGTTATTTTAAGATTAGTTTCACAAAAGCTTGGCTATGATGGTCAGGTCTAACATGGTGACATATTTCTTCTGACGAATAAGTAATAAGAAGTGTTTCTTTCTGTTGAATTTTACTTTTGGTCGCATCCCCTTGGGTAGTGTTTAAGCCAAGTGAAAACCACAAGTAAAATGGTTAAGGCAAAAAAGAAGAGTCCCAGTTTTGAGACTGCGCCCAATTTTTAAAACATAATTTATTAGTTAAATGCCCTTTAGGATGACACGTGTTTTGGCCCTTTATGGACCTTTTTCAAATCAGGGCTATGTATGTAACCAGACAACATTATATAGATGTTTTTCAAACAACATAAAACAAATATGTTCATTCACATACTTTACAAAGGACACAGTGATATAGTGAGAAAATTGGTTGGTAACAAAACATTTGTGTTGTAGTTAGTGATTAAAAGAAAACAAAAAGCCAGACAAAAATGTGGTAGGGGATAAGGAAGGATGTTTGAGGTTAGTGTCATCATCATTTCAAAAGTTACACCATGCAATAATTGTCTGTGTTTAATTTATTGTGGACTATTTCACACTTTAGAATAATTTTTCACATTATGGGCCTGCATTACTGCCAAAATCGATTACCGTTACACCCATTCAGTCCTGTGGATTTACCAAAGGATTACGAGTGGTGGTAAGGCACTATTCTTCTTCTTTTTTGGCGTCCATAGGACTCCAAGGGGGTTATGTTGGAATTCCACTACAATGTTTGACTTTAAAGTGTATGATTTACCTCCCACATGACGCTGGTGTAAAAAACGTCCAAATTAAGGTCAAACTTGTATTTCAGCGGTGAACTAAAAATGGCGGTAAATTCATTAATACCAAAAAAGGTGGCAGTAATACAATTACCAGCACTTTTTTGATACACCATCACACTTATAATGGGGCTCTTGGTCGTTAGGGATCAGGAGATGACTGAACTACAAAATGAGAGTTGTATCTGAGACTACGATTTTTGCATCTTTTTTGATTTATGGGATGCAATCTAGGGATCACCCTAAAAAGCAAAGCCGTCAATTGGATTTATGGGGGACACATGAGGCAAAAGATTGTGGAGCCTCTGATTCTGCATATGGATTTTTTATCAATGTGACATCACAAATATGTTGTCAGAGGGCAAGATACGAGATTTGATACTAGAGAGGATTATGGAAAGTTACATTGCCAAAAAAGTTGCCATAAGTAAGCAAAGAGGCAGGCTTCGTCATTGCAATTTAAAATGGCTCTTTTTGTATTATTACTATTATTATTATTATAAAACAAATATCTTCTAAGAACAGCTTATTTTGGCAGTTAAGGCCCAGCGGATAGAATGATACGTCACACACTTTAGTTAAGTGCTAAGGCTAGGACAGTCAGAAACGTGTTTGGCTCTCAAGATACTGTTTTATTGGGATGTCTTGAAAAGTATACAAATCATAATAAAGTTCTCTGAAAATTATATATTTTCGTATAGAAATGGGTTAAGAAAAAAAGAGTATGATTGTTATTTTCCTTATCTGAAAGGGAAGACAACAAGTGCCAGAATGAAACTCAGTGTGAGGTTTAAAATGTGTGTCTTGGTTTTGTAAATGTATTTTCAAAACCTAATGATACACACCAAATTATAATTAAGCAATGTAACCCACGCAGGGGGTATTTCCGGGCAGGTAATGCCCCGGGGTATCAGTTACAAGTCTTTAACATAAGCCGGGCATCCTTCAAGGGTTATAAGGCTATTATTACCCTGGCACCTTGTACCGCGGTACTAATAGTGTTTTTATCACAATCAGAGAAACAGCGTGTTTGCTGTTTCTCAGCTCACAATAAAACTACAAAAAAAGATAGCTGCCATGAATCGGGGAGAAGGGAACTACTTGTAGTCCCTTCTCCCATTCCATAGTGGCAATTCGGGAATCGGAGATGTGCTGGAAAAACTACTGTTCCTGGCACCAGCGAGGAGCAATGCAGCACAAGGTAAGTGATGAGGGTGTGGGGGCTTAAATATGTGGGAGATCGGTCGGGTGGGTGGGGGGTGGGGCATCAGGGGGCATAGAGAGTGCACTTACCTGATACCCAGAAAGGGAAGATGGCGGCCACCTGCTTTGAGGAGTCTCGGAGCATGGTGTTTACCAGTGTGGTAAAGACCCCATTCTGAACCTCCTCATTGACTGGGAGGCTGCCACCCCCCCATCACTGGGTACTGATGTGTGATAAGGTCAACTGGTTATAGTCATTGTTTGAAACAGGTATTCTGCATACATGAAATTAAGATAATGTGAATGTACACAAAAAAGCAAACACGTTTTGGTGTGTCATATAATCACTTAGGAACATAATGAGGACAGTTTAAAAAGGGTTTTTGTATGACGCATTTTAATTGTCTTCAAAGAAGATGCAGATTTTGGTAGCTAATCAAAGGCTTTTATGGATTATAAAAAGAACAATTCACCCATTATATTTCTTATTACCAAAAAGATAAAACATGTAAGGCCCTTGTTAGAAACAACAATTACCTCATTGAACCATCACTAATAAATGTTTAAATGCTTTCTCATCACAAAGATAGTGCTAAGCACTTAAATATTTACTGTTCCACAGTGGCACCTGCAGACTTTTATTGCAGGGTAGAAGGGGAAGCAGAGTTTCCTCCAGAGACTCACAGCCGGGTAGCGAGGAGAGCCAGCAGTGCATTAGGAACAACCCTCTACAGAATACTTGAGGTTAATTTGATGTACAGGTGGCAGTGTTTGCCTTTGGTGCCCCCATCATCACACGGCCATGAGTGACACCACATACTCCCCATGGATCATGCTGGTGCTGCTAACACATACTATTTTGAGAACACCCTTTGTGCCATTGTGACAAAATGACTAATAGACCCACAGGAGTCTATGGCTGAGCAGTAGCAAACTGCTTGCTCAGCCCTAACACTACCACTGAACAACAGTGTTCTGAATACGCACTTGCACTCTCAAATACTAGTGGCTTGGTATGGTAGTTTAAGGATGGTATGTTCTTCTCCCTCTCCTCCCACTTTCTCGCCTCCCTTCTTGTCATGCACTTGCAGTAGTAGTAATGCTGCCAGGCCCAGTTTGCTTGTCATTTTTTGCTAGATCATTCGGAAACTTCAAGGCCTAAGAATGACTCTGTATTCCCTTGTTCCCTCCCCGCCTTGAAGTGCTTTGAAGCACTTCACTTGTGTATAAGGCTTTATAAAAAAACAATTACAATTTGTGTGATGTCTCGGGAGGATAGCTCTGGGGCAACGTGTTCGCCTTGGAAGCAAGACGACGCAGAGCAACACAGGTTCGATCCCCGGGTCAGCGCTTAGAAACCTCTGGGTATTAAGCACGTTATAAATAACCAATTCTAATTACAATAATAGAGAGGAAATATGCACAGTCAAGCGATATACCTCCTTCCTCTTTTGTGGTAATGTGGGCAGGCTATACTCTTCAGATGGGTGCAATTGTGATAACAGTAGCAACCGAAACAGCAATAGTACAACCTTCCCAAAAAAACAATGTCCTAGCAAGGTTCTATACAATCATATATACTTTAATTGAAACACCATATGCAATAACTGTACTATAAAAATAATAGCTGTTTAGCAGCCACCCTTTTTGAGATGGATTATCTCCACCATAATTGTATTATTTATATTCAATTGGCAATCCTTCCCAGCCACCTGTATCCTACCCCCGTTAACAACACGCTTTGTAGTGAGACTACTATTGGCTGTCTATACACAAGTAGCCTTTGAACTTTCTGAGGTGGGCAAACAATGTATGTTTAATCAATTAAGCAGAATAAATATATATGTAGAAAAAGCAAATGCTGAATGTATTATGCAAAAGGAGAAGACATGATTTAGGCCTGTTATTTTACTATTAAACATTGAATGAGCGATAGCTCTACTTCCTTATTCGGCAGGTCTTGTTGTTCATTCAATGCATGTAGAGGTGAAGCAAATTCAATGGCATTAATAGCACTTATTTAGAAATCTTGATAATGAGTTGTAAAGATATTAAAATATTTCCAAATGACTTGGCTCTTAGTAATATCTGCTGACTGTCAACAGTATCATCAAACAATCATCATGGTTCCTAGCAATACGTCATCCCATCTTTAAGAAATGTCAGAGGGATAAACTAGGCTCATACAGACCAATCTCACTCCTGGATTTCCTCTTTAAAATGTTTGAATGTATTGTCTGGACTAGGATGAAAAGTGGGTGGCGCAGAACAGCACCGTGTCCCCTATCCAGCTGGGATTCAGATTTGGGCTGGGCACATCCGAGTTATCTCTTAATCTACACTTTATAGTGGCCCACTTTCTGTTTGTAAAAAAGGAGTCACTTTATCTGGCCTTCATGTACCTGAGAACTTCCTTTGATAAAGTTAATCGTGCTAAGTTGTGGCAGGTCCTCAGGTCCATGAATTGTCCAGTGGGTATCATCAATCTCCTAATCAGGCTCCATCTCTCGACACAAGCTTGTGTAAGCAGCAGGAACAATGGGTGCTCTATTGATTATTTTCCAGTTGAGGTTGGAGTGCGTCAGGGTTGTATCCTGGCACCTCTACCGATCAGCCTGTACATAAATGGCCCTTTTGACGGTCTGCTAAACTCTGCATGGACATTCCAAGAATGGGGAGTAGAGTGCTGCTGCTCTTGGCATACACAGATGATACTGTATTGATTGTGCGCACCCCACGAGTGTTACAGCAACTCATTCATGATTATACCATTTTCATTGATGATCTTGTTCTTAGGGTTAATGTCCAAAAATCACTGATCATGGCATGTTATAAAGTTAAACATTTGGGGACACTCAGGCCGATGAATAGTAAGGGAACCACGATTCAAATTGTCAATGAATTTGAATACTTGGGGGTAAGCTTTATGTCAAACCTTTCCCCAAAGCCAAATGTCAAAAAACAAACCATGAAGTGTAAGCAAGCTTTGGGGCGTCCTCTGCTTCATGGACATTTTGAAGGCTAAACATGTAGATTTATTTTAAACGTTTATCTTAGCAAGGTAGCCTCGGTTGCAAGGGATGGGATGGAGTTGTGGGGTTTCAAGGACACTAACTCAATCTAGACAATTGAACATTATTTCTTTAAACAAGTTCTGGGACTTCCTCATTCCGCCTCCAACTTTAGGGTGCACTTGGAATTGTGCTGTGCCTTGAGTAGTGATATATTGTTTGCACAACCGCTACTCCATTGGCTTTGAATATGGAACAATGATAAGGCTAGCTTGATGCAAGACTTAATAAGGCATTTGTTTTTAAAAAATCTTAATGTCACGATATCTTGGCTAAAATGTATAAAAAAACCAAGCTGGTGGAAATTGATGCTGCTCATATTTTAACACACTAGACACTTTAACAACTCGAATAGTGAAGGATCTGAAAACTAGATCTACATCCTGCCAACAGGAAAAAAAGGATTTGCAAGAAATATTACATCAATCAATAGGAGGCATGTCATTATAGCCACACTGAGTGTCCACAATTATTTATTAAGAGCAGCAAACCCTACACAGAGGATTGTGCTTCCTAGGGCATGCTTTAATCATCTCCGACTAAAACCCATTACCGCTGTATGGACGGGTATCAGTGACAGTGCTAGTCAATCAAACCAATTATGCAGTGCACCTCTTGAGGATTTGGCTCACTGTTTGTGGTTTTGCATGGATTACCCTGAGATAGAACGGGCACCCTATGGCCATTATTGCACAAATTGCAGTTTTCCCAGTTCCCTACAGCACTGCTTTACCTCTTGTGGGTTGATACTCCCTGAGTTGGATGGTCACTCTTATCATTTCTGAGGTAAGCTTTGCATAAGAGGACAGTCTTAATTAATTCTTAAATTATTGTGTAATTGTTGTCCTCCCATCTGTCCGTTGAATGTCTGCAAAAGGAAAATCGTTTACATTTTCTTATCTAGTACATTTTCTTAATTGTATTCTGTATGAGTGGTAAGTGTTTAGAAGTAAGAGGCCAAGACAGTGGTGGCATGTCGATTGCTACAAACCTGTATTAAAGGAATAAGGGTTTAGAAAATGTCTCTCTGTCCCTAAAAATAAGAGGGGTGTCCCTGCCTCAAAGGAATCTAATGGGTCAGGCAGGATGTCAACCAAAAGTAAGTCCACTGTTATGTCAAAACCCTACTTCTAGCCCTCACACTAATAACTTAAACTAAGGCTCAAGAGGGTCTGTTTCTTCTCAATGGCTTCAAAAGATGATTCAGTTCACAAAGTAAAGTCCCAAAAATGGTGCACAAACAACATCCGAAGCATATGGACAACATTGGTCCGACAGGTTGTCAGCTTATAATCACAAGAGAGGCTTCTTCTTTTCCTGGCCTTCTGCAATGTCCATAGTTGAACCAAAGGTGCTTGTCTCTCTTCGTCTGGGCTTCTCCACTATCTTTTCCTCAGCCAAATGTCTCTACTATACACAACTCAAAGGGTTTGTCTCCCGTCTCCTTGTTTCATTCCAGTCACTCCCCTAATCCCCTGTCATTCTTTTCTCCTCCAGTTTCGGTATGGGGATTTTTATTTACACTTTGTTCTTAAGGGTAATGTGGCTTCTTTCCCCTTTCTTTTGTTTGCCTTCCCAGCATCTCTGGTATACTATTCTGCCAGGTACTGGGCCCATGAAGAGGACTTTCTCAGGTTTCTTCTTCTCAGCTTCAGTCTCAAGGTTACTGTTTTCTTTCCCCTTTTTTATTCTTGCCCTCACAGTACGCCTAGTATACTATACTGTCAGGTACTCTGTCCAGAGGTATTAATGTCCACACAATCTTCTTTCTCTCAAATCTTCAGGCTATATAGTTTAGACATTCCTCTTTGGCTGCTTTCTGTGATTCTTCTTCTCTGTAGGTTTGGTGCACTAACCTGCCAAGCACTATCGTTCGCAATCAAATGTGATAATGTTTTGTTATCAGGGTCCCAGACCCTGTATTTGCGGTATTATATGCCCCTCTCTCTCTGCCACTACCTCTTCTGGAGCCTGGAGCCTTTCTGCCTACTCAGGTACCTTGTTCTTGGGTCAATGAGGGTTCCTGTTCCCTTTCAGCTCCACTCTGCATTTGTGGGAATTTTGGGGTTCAGCGGCGCATCCATGGGTCTGTGACAGCTCCACCTTACCGTTCTTCGGCCGGGGAGCGTTCTCACTTCCCAGCAGTCAGAAGCACTTACCGGATTCTCTGGCCAGTCTACCTTCTCTCTCTGTGGCTTCGGAGCAGCTCTGGACATCTCGGTTCTCCGCTTGGTGTCCCAATCTTCCTCCTGCTTGCCGACAGAATGGCAACATCTTGGCAGGTTCCCCTGGGGAGCCCTTTTCTCCTTCTCATGTCCTTCTTTGCAGTCTTAATTGTCAGAATGGACTAGACCGCGCACTTGGGACCTGCGCAGTGCACACCACTGCTCCGTGCCTCTTCTTCGTCCCAGTAGCTGAGGTCTGATCTTGACTTGGGATCTTCCTACTCTCCCTCGTCTCAGTGTATGGCACTGGATTAAGTTTGTCTATGCTGCAATAGCACATAAGGGAGGTAAGGATGGGTTATGAAGATATGGGAGTCTCTAAAGGGGTATCTGCATACCACGTTCTCCCTGTGATGTCGTACCCACCCCATGAAGGACTTCCTATCCCATGTGATCCTCCCACAGTGCAACACCCCTGGGGGATTAGTGGACTTTGGCCGCACTACGTGGCTACATGAGAAAGGTTCTCACCATGGGAGAATGGATGACATCCAACTATTTGTGACATAGTGTATGTTTTATGGAAGCTTTGACTTTTCCGAAAGAAACGTTTTGATGATGATTATCAAACAATTAGTTATTTTGTGAAAATCTCTCTTTGTATCTAGCTGCTTTAATCATGACGATTTTAGTAACTGTTGAAAACGATTTTTTGGTGTGTTCATATATTTCAATCTAATCATGGCTATGTTTTACTGTACAACAATTAATATAAAAAAAACATAACATCCTTTTTTCAACTCCTTAAACACCATCCTCTAAGACCACGTGTAGTATGGGGCACCACAAGCAAAGGAGCAGTTATGTTCATAAGCAGTTTAGAGTTCTTAATTATCCTTGGATTTCGGACTGGTGGAATCTGTTGCTTGCCCATTGTCGTTCTATTGTTAAAGTAAATGTTTTAAGCTGTTCTTTATACAACAATGAAGGGGAATGGATTGCATCAGGCTTACATTTTAGGCCTTGCTCTTTGTTGGACTAGGAATTTCCTCCATATAGAAGCGCCTGTTATTTTACAAACTGGAATAAGTATGCACAACCTGGCATAGGTTATTAGCCCATATGCCAAATAAAAAAATGTGTAGAAACTAGCAATTTACAAAGATGCATGGAGATCCTGATTTAGCTTAACATGTATATCAGCACTATAGGTCACTTGCTATTAAATCTTGGACTGCTCTGAAAAAAAAGCAGAAACACTGTTCATGGAAATGAAGTCCTCTTTATTGATATAAATAGAGTTTCATTTTTTCTAAATTAAGATTTGTTTATTGCAATGTAATCTATCCAGTGAAGCCACCTAGTTTCAACCATTAAAAGGTTCTTCTGTGTAACCCAGGTGCAGATTAGTAGTAGATTTCTGTCACCACTTCTGGCATAAATATGTGTATCTGCTATTGGCAAACATGCCCATTAAGCAAATTGCTAATTGGGCTATTAGTTCCTAGGTACTCTCTGCAGCTTTGGGGGAAAGAATTTCAAATTTGCATCTTAGCAAATCAATTGCTGAAAGATTCATCGGGTGACACTTATTTTACACGTCCTTGTCTTTAGAAAAGCTCATTAGGGAAATGGGTTAGTAGCTACGTCCTAGCCTTTGCAAACATACACAATAAAGGTCAGAAGCCGCTTTTGCAAACACATTAAGGTCACACGGAAATTACATGTTTGATTTCTAAATCGCAGAAATCAGTGTTTTTAGGGTTGAGTCATTTAAACTGTGTGTACCATTCCTGCCAGGTATGACGTATGTGCTGGTCAATTACATAATCATTCCCTAGCTTGACTATCCATTTTGCTACAAGTATAACGAGATTTGTATGCAGTTCTGATGACAGATTAGCCCATATTTTATTAGTTTCTAATTTTGTATGATGATGACTCACATGTACTTCCAATAATTGCACGCCATTATTGCAAACGTTAATACATGTCTATCTGATGGCATGTTTTAACATGCACTGTACAAGTTACAAGTTGCACTTCTTTTTAAAGGGAGGCTCTCGCCTGCGCAAACATTAGCAACAATTGCCACAAAACTAACTTGCCATTAATGGGCACGATCCTTAGTATCACATGACACATCTCGTTATTCTGCATCCTCATCAATCAGCATTCTGATCCTTGTGCAGCACTACAGCAGTGACTTTACGGCTGATGGATATCATAATTTGCTTTTTGGAAGAAGTACATTCTGGCCACTCACTTCTTGGATGTAAAAGTAGTTGTTATCCTGGTCGACCATCTGACAGTGTTCCCATCCTGTACACTTGTACAGAGATAGGAAATTAGGTTGTGAAGGGGTTTACATCATTGTTCACTGAGTCCAAGTGAGGTCACACCCCCTCCCAATATACAATGCACTGACTTAATCTTTTCACCTGCCATTTTCGACATCTATATTCAGTTTATGGAAGAAGTAGTATTGAGTTTAGACATCTCTTGATTTAGTTGATATATATTCACATGCCATTGTGTATTTGTTGGGCAAAAGAGGGGATCAAGGAGCATTTACAGCTAAGCCCATGGACACAATATGGATCCTAGCAGTGGGGCAAGAGGTGTGAGAGCAGAATAGAAAGAAAGGGAGCAAAGGTCAGGGGACATCAGCCACTAAGTATAAAGGCTGCATTCTAGATCCTGATGGATGTAGGGGAGTGCAGTGGTTGGGGGTTATAGAATAGAAATAAAGGGAAAGGAGAGCCAGGAGACATTAATAACCAAGCATAAAGACTGTATTCTAAAACTTGCCCATGGGACGAGCACACATAGTGGGAATAACCAGAAGAAAGAGAGGGAAAGTAGTTGAAGATTACATCCAAGGGCCACATCCGTATCCTCGCTGGGGGAGAAGAGTCATACAATCTTGAAGATGAGGAAATAATGGCCCGAAAGCATGATTCACCTGGGCAAGACCAGCAGTAAATAAGGAAGAAAGACACATAGGAAAGAGATAAGTCTGTAGGCCATGCTCCAGCTACTGTGCAGTAAGTAGAAAGAATAAAGAAGAACAGGATGAAGATAGGGGACAAAAAAACGTAAGGGAAATGGGAGGGAGAGTGCTGCCCTAAATATGTACTTAGCACAATAGGATAGCTTTATATTCAGTATAGTGGATAAAGAGAGAAAAGTGATGGAAAGCAAGAGCACAGGACAGGAGAGGGATACTTAAAAAGCTGATAAAAGAAAAAGGTGATCATTTTAAAAGCTACAAGTATGACAAGTGTCGTCGCAGGTGTTAGGTGTTTGCCATGATAATAGTAAGGTAGATGGCAGGGGGCAATGCACATGGACTGGTGGAGAAATAATAAAGACCAGAATTACTTTTTCATAACAGAAAATCTGGTAGAATACAATGTTCCTACTAGCATTCCCAAAAGGGATCCAATTATTCATTTATGTTAATAATCAAGACATTGAATATCATTATTTCACTAGGCATATTTTACATCAAGGTTTTTTTTTTAAAATAAAAGAACAAATAAGTACAATGTGCATAAAAATAGGAGTTGTGCATACCATTGGGGTTTTTAGTACAAACACAGAAACACCCAAGTATTTTGTCAAACACCTACATTAAAGGACAACAGTGAAACAAATACTAATTTCACAAATGCATAGATATTACTGTAACGGTGTCAAAGAAGGAAGTGGACACAAGGGTGGCATTGTGGTTGCCATAAACCTTTATCTATAGTAAAAATAAACACTATCTATCCCTATCTTCCAAGAGGGGTTTCTCTGCCTCAAACTAATACTAAAGCATCTGTCAGAATGTCAGTCACAATCAAACTCCACCCTCCTCTGTCATAACCTACTTCTATCCCTTACACTACAACTAAAGAATAAAATAATCCAACAGAAAGCTCCTTCTCCCGGAGAATGACTCCCATTTTCTGGTATTCCGTTGGTGTTCACCAAAAGGCTCTCTTGCAAAAGGATGCCAGGGGTAATTACTCCCTTCCCCTGGTTTGTAGTTCCAACAAACCTTTCACAACTCAACTTTATAGACCAGGGGAATGACTTACTTCTCTTGGTATTTGAGTATTGTTCCCAAAATGTTCTCTGGTTTCCAGGGAGAATGACTCCCCGTCCACTAGTTCATTGTTCCAGCAAAACATATGTACAACTCCACTTTCTGGCCCATGAGAATGACTCCCTTCTCCTGGTATTGGTCTGCACACTCCAATATAGATCACAACAAGGCCAGGGTGAAAGACTCCCTTCCCTTGGCATTTCGCGAGTATATTCAAAAGGCTTTTATTTCTTCACTTGGAGAATTACTTCATGTTCCTGGTGTTTGAGAAGTCTTTTCCATATCTTTCAAACTTGGTGTTTATTTTGTCACTCTCTCCACAAAAAGTCACAAATCCTTATCTGGGTTTCAGTGAACTTATCTTGGATCTATGTGATTGCTGTGCTGCGTTTACTGTGACCTCTGAAAGTGTCAACTTGTTTTATTTCTATCCCTTTTTTACCCCATCTATATGCTGGGGGAGAACCCCCGCAGATCCTCCATTATATACTATACTCACCCCCACATATATACAGGATGATAAGAGGATCAACATAAATAAATATTTTGGTGGGTCACAGAAAGCGTGGCACGGTAATTATATAATCCCCTTATGTCTACCACTGCAACAAGGAAGATTTTCTCTGATGTCTATATCACTGGAATTGGGGGCCCAGACCCTTTGGTGGTCAGTGGAATTATCTATGCCACTGCTGTGAGGTTACTTTCCTCTGATGCTTATTTCACTTATGTTGGGGCCCAACACCCTTCTCTGTTGGTCAGTGGACTTATCTCTGCCACTGCTACAAGGAATATTTACTCAGGTACACATTACACTTAATTTGGAGTCCCAGACCCTTCTCTGGAGGTCAGTGGGCTTATCCCTGGCACTGCTATAAGGAAGATGTAATCGGGTGCTTGCTTCACTTATATTGGGGCCCCAGACCCTGCACTAGTTGTCAGTGGGGTTTTCTTTGCCCCCGCTATGAGGAAGATGTCCTCAAATGCTTTTATTGCTTCACTTGTTTTGGGGTCCTAGACCCTACGCAGGTGATCTGTGGGCGTATCTCTGCCACTGCTATGAGGAAGATTATTTTAGATGTACGGCTGACAACTCTTAGGCCTAACAACCGTATTACTTCACCTGAGCTGGGGAGAATCACCTGAGCCTGTCCTACTTGCACTGTTATGTCCCCTCTGGGTCTCCCCTACCACCAGTTACCTTCACTAGTGTTGTGGTATGTCACCAGGGCTTCCCTGGACTGAGGTTCATCTCTCAGGCTGTTCAGGCTGCTCTCCTCCACTCCCTCTGCACTGTGGCATCTCATCGTGCAGCTCCACATGGCTCTGGTTCTCCTCAGTCTCGAACCTGGGTCTCTTCCAGCAAGACTCCAGGGGGACTCTCTCAGCTGCTTGCCGGTGTCCTCCATTCTTCTCTTCTGTCCAGGCTTGAAACACCTGCGTGGGAGAGTCTGCCTCTGCTGCTTCTCTCGGCTAGGCTTGGCAAGTTCTTTAGTTCATCGTCTCTTCTTATACATTGTTTCCAATCTGCCCTGACAGATTGTCAAAGTCCTTCGTTTTTGACACCTTGGACTCAATGCCTCCTCGGGACATCTCGTACCAGTTCTAGCACGGTCAGTAATCTTCATGTCTTTTGTGCTCTTCTTCGTCCTGGTATTTTCTATGTTGGCTGTGTTCCAAGAACTACAGTAATACATTGATCTACTCTCAATGAAGTGGCTTGGAATGGAGAGGTGGTAGGGAAGGTTTTGGTGTGACATGGTTTAACTGGCAGTACCCTAGGTCCTGGTCCGAACAAGGGGAGGCCCTCCCCATGAGGTCCTCCTGCATGGAACCATCCTTAATGGGACTATTGGGTAGCGGCCGCACCTCCCTAGCCTCATGGGGAAGGTTTCACCCCTGGAGAGAAGTGACGATACCTGGCAAATTGTTATAGTACTTAATGGCTCATCTCTGAACAATTCAAAGGCCAGAACATGTAGACATGCAACAATGTTTTGGTGATATATTATTAGGTTGCCTTTGGTAGGACCCCACAATTTTAGGGGATATGCTTATGGTTTGATAGACCACTGCTCTTTCCTCCTCATTTCTGAGATAGAAGTGGCAGACATTTTCCTAATGCAGTTTTATTTTTTCCCAAAGGCACTTTTCTGGGTCATGTGCTTCCATCAGACAATGAACAGTGAGGAGGTTCTCCTATTGAAAGGGGTCCTGGACTTTGAGTAGGCCATTTAAAGAGGGGGTAGAAAGACATTAGGAGGCCTGCTGGTGGTAGCATGCCACCCTTTCTGACTTTTTTTGTGCTGCTAGTGGTCCTCACCTCAACACTGGCATGTCCTTATTACTCCACCCTTTTAATCCACTTTTCTACTCTAAGGATTATTCCTGCATTGCTGACTAATGCTGTCTTCTGTTAAATCGTGGGTGTTTTAATGGACTTTAAAAACTTCAGGGCTACATCTCACTATTACTATTGGTTTTTTCATAAAACAGCCTTTTGTTGTGAATTGCAGTGAGAATCCAGCATGGTTGTCTGCACGCATGGCAGATATCGGTAATAGCAGCCATGCGATTGTGGCCCCCATTATGGTATATATCCATAGAATCCATCGGCTATTTGCAAATGTAACAGAATATGCACTACAGAAAGATCCCTGCCACTCCTGAGTGGACCATCAACATGGAGTAGTGAAATGTACAGAGTAGTCTTCACAGACCTCTTCTCCATAATGGTACATTACAAGTCCTGGCGGATTGGGAAGTCAAGCGCCGGAATATGGTGTTCCCCATCCCCATCGATCCCCATAGGACTGCATAGGAGTGGGGAGACAGAAGCACCAGCACAGTTGTTAACGGTGCTGGTGCTTCAGTGAAAACTCTGCAGGTGGGTGCTGTTGCGCCCAGCATGTCAGAGCTCCCGAGGCGCAATGGCCCTGACCCCCAGAGTTGTACTGTGGCGGTCCAGAATGGGTGCTGGTACAGTGGAACCAGCACCCTTATTTACAGACTGCCACAGTTGTAATGAGACCCTTGGTCTCTGTTTGACTCCAAAGTGAAGCTGCCAGAAAGGTGCAGGTTTGTGATTGCTATTCTTTTCGGATAATCAATCAGTAATTATATTTGTATAACCAAGTCCTCAAAGGGTAATTCCACTTGATCTGGGAAGAGGGGCACACTAATCAATAACTGTTACATATTCGAGGATTTCAACTAAATTGCGTGTCATCATTAACAAAAATATCTGATGACAAATAAATATTATTGTTAGTACTTGTAGTGCCAATGCATTGTAAATGAGTGTGCCAATATTGATACAAATCTCAAAGTACATTATTCTCTTTCCCTTTAAAGGTTGTGTACTTCTCTGCCACATATCCATATGTGATGCTGGTTATTTTATTCTTCCGTGGGGTAACACTGCCAGGAGCAAGAGAAGGCATTTTATTCTATATAACGCCAAACTTCAGTAAACTCTCTGATTCAGAGGTAAGCATTTAAGAGAATCAGTGCATCAGGAGAATTACAATGCATTTGAAATATTATCTGTGATATGTTCTCACATTATGCCTTCACATTCTGTCCTTAGGTATGGCTGGATGCTGCAACCCAGATCTTCTTTTCTTATGGTTTAGGTCTCGGTTCTTTGATCGCTCTTGGGAGTTATAACCCATTTCACAACAATGTCTATAGGTAAGGAGCTCATTTAGGGCTCACGTAAGTACCAGCCTTTGGGTTATTGTTTTCCATTATGTTATTATGTGCTTTAAAACTCTTTATAAGAGGCAATTCAAGTTATATGTATGTACAATTGCAGTTGTTTTGTGATGTTAAATCTCTAGGCCTTTTCTCATACAAAAAGGATTAAAAAGCCAGATGCAGAAACCTATTGATTTTCTTGCTGTGTTGTGCAATTTGGGTACTAAGCCACTGTCACCTATAACTTGCCTACGCTCAAATGTCTTTCTACACTCTAACCATCTTAACAATTTTAGCTCATTTGCACCTACACGTTGAAACTTGCCACTATGAGAGGGCGCTGTTGCACGAACGGCAAGATGGCCGCGTGAGCGTGTTCTCCGTGGATGCCGTGAACTTGTCAGCATAATTCTTGCTGTTTCCATGAAGAGCAAACTGCAGAAATCGCTCGAGTAATACATGGAGGGGTCCGGCAAGCACTGACCGAGTTCTAAAGAGAATGCCTCAACCACGTCGGAGATAACTGACAAACTGTATGGGCCCCGGCGAGACGCGCATACTACTACGCACTCCATGGCATCTCTCTGCCGAAGCCGGCCAGGAAGGGGGAGGAAAGCATCGGAACAGTGTCACAACGCCCCGAAAGGTGGCAACGTACAACTCACCAGGTCGCAGACTCCATCTGCAGCGATAATAAGCATACCCGCCTCCCAAACCATTTGTGGTGAGAGGCTGTGGAATGCATCAGATTGTCGGCCGGACCCATTGGAGGAACTGATGCGGAAGTCAGCGCAATCCGTGCGCCCCGTCTCCCTCGATAGTCTGCAGCATAGGGACACGGTCTAGGGGTCAGCGCTGCTGGTGCAACAGAACAACAGATGACATTCAGCAGCCACATGGGCCATTGCAGTACGGCTTGTGATACAAGCATAACAACATTGCAGCATTGGATCCCGCCAACGGAGAGAGCTATGCTACACAGGGATCACATGGCTGGAAAGGACTGATAAGCAGCACAGCAAGAGATCGGTAAGGCCATCAATGTAAGTTAAACATGGGCAACATAAACCGAAGTGCATACAACACCGCTAACATGCTGAGAACCACAGCAGAGACATTGCTGCATGCCCACCCACGCCTACTATAGAATTCCGTAAGTCTTGGACATGCAGAACCAGGGAAGGAGACAAGACACACAAACAAGGAATCAGCTTGACAATGGTTACAGGCCCCTAGCTGTCCCAAATGGTGTACAGGATATGTGAAGTAAAACCCAAACTATGCCACCCCTTCAGTGCAGTGCCCCAACCAAAGACTATTGCGAGAGGACAACCGACCACAGCAATGTCACGTGAGCACGTACAGCACTGGGATCCTCAGTTTCTCCCTAATATACAGTGAGAGACTATTGTCGGGCACAAATCATAGCCCAGAGGCCTGGACGGGGAGTGAACACCCTGGTCTCCCTTGCCACACGCGCACATTGAGAAACACGTGTGGCAACCAGGCCCAGGGCTGCTTTTATTCACATCTTTAAGGCAAGGACAGTGACTGTGCACCATGGCAAAGATGACTGCAGTATTGGTGACTCGCACCAAGACTAGACAGCCTCCTCCATGGCCAAATTACTCAACTCCCCTTCTTGGTGGCACATGACCCTCTGGCAGCAGAGGGAATCGGGTCTGAGCAGTAGGGGGCAACCTGACCACTCTGCGATCCTGTTAGTTGTGTATCGATCCCTGGCGCCGCCTTCTACCCACCTTGGGGTGGTAGGATCTAGGCTGACCAACATTGCTACCTCTTGGCCAAACATATCAGACATAACAGGGTGATCCAGATGGGGCCTGGAGGTGGGGTGTATCGTGAAACCAGCAAGAGCTACAGCATTTAAGATAACTGATGTGACAAACTCCCAAACAACAGACAGGGACTCCCCCTAATGGGCTTACCACAGACTTACCGCTAGCCACAGAGGAAACTTGGCCTGCCCTACCGACACCTTAGAGCGCACCATGCTACATGCCCAGGAAGCACCAGTGCCCTACTAAAATGCATAAGGACAGCTCCCCCCACAAAGCGACACCATGGACAAGTTCACCAAATCCTCAGCTAAACAAAACGAAACCAGTAATGAAGGATCAAGCAGCCAAGAAATACTGTCAGAAACCTCACTGTCACCCCCTGCTAATTTACAAGGGGTGGTGGCTGTTATGCAACAAGGATTTGCATCCATAAACGACAAACTGGACCACATGAATGTCACTGTTTCTATAATCCAAGCTCAATTAGAAAAGGCTACTCATAGTATCACAGAGACTGAAACATGAATAGGCACAGCAGAAGATGCCATGAATCACTGCAGAACACAGTCACAATGATGGCGAAAGACCTGGGCAACATCAAGATGAAGTGTGAAGACCCAGAAGCAAGATCGCGATGGAACAAAATCTGTATCGTAGGAGTGCCAGAAGTTGCCCTGAAAGTCCCATGGAAATGGCTGTGGAAGGCCTGTTAAAAGACTTGTTAGGAAACCCGGGTTGGTCCAAAATGTTTGTGGTAGAAAGTGCAAACAGGTCTCTGGCAGCGAAACCAAAAACATGTGCGTTCCCAAGGCCGATCATGGCAAGACTGATAAACTTCCTAGATAGAGTCATGGTGCAGAAGGGGGCATGGGAGAAACAGAACCTGAAAATGGGTTTGAGTGTGATTCGCATTTTCCCAGACTTCACGTTGGCAGTACAGAAGGAAAGATGCTCATTTATTGGAGTCAAGAAATTGTTGAGGGAAGGCTATATACCCTATGCAATGGGATATCCAGCTAGGCTGCGCATGCAAATTAAAAATAAAACCTACTTCTTTATGTTCCTGGAGGAGGCAGCTTCGTTTGTAGAAGCCAATATTCCTTTACCGATGAAACAGCCGCTGGAAGACGGACAGTGACAATGAGGAGTGATGCAGTGCATCTATGAAGATATTCAATATGTTGGTAATGCGGCTCTATACCTATGGCTGCGGGATATGATTTGTAGTCTTATCAAGGGTTGATTGACAGTTACTCAATGCTCTATGTCACGACGGATGGTAAAGTAGGAGCGGGACAGAGTCAGGAAGAGTGCTCATGCTGACATCGAGCATGGGCCACTCAGGCCCTCTTTAGCGATCATGTAATTAATTATGCATTTTGTTAACATGGGTTTGAATATTCAAAAAAGGTTGAGCCCGGTTCAAGTTTCAATATTGTGCAAGCTGGAAGTTCTAGACACCACGGAAGCAGCAGTACCCAATGCAACTGCATATTCTGGTTAAAAAAGACAGGGAGGAAGGTGGGGTGGACTAGGGGTCAGCATAGTCAAAGTCAGGGCACTACGAGGGAGGGGGAGGTGAGATCCAGAGAAAGTTGGGGTGAAACAGTTTTGAAAGTGCACAGATTGATTATAGCACGTTATGGCTGATTTAAAAGACGGTACAGGATTGTGAAGGTCACAAAGAGACACTCAAGAAGGATGGCTAGCAGTGGTCGGACTGGAGTGAAGTTACTGAGTTGGAATGTGAGGGGTGTAGGCTCAACCATACAGATGCGCAAGGTGATGGCGTATGTGAATAGACAGGGAGACCAATTTTTATTCTCGCAAGAAATGCATTTACTAGAGTCCCAGGCACGGAAAATGGCCCCAGGGAGAGGAGGGCATTGTTATTACACCTCATACTCAACTAAAGCCAGAGGGGTCATCATCCTGGTCCACAGGTCACTACCATTCATACATTACACTACAGAGAGCGATGGAAGCGCTAGATACATGATTGTACATGGGGAACTGGGGAGTGCTGAAGTATTATTGATAAATGCATATGGCCCCAATATAAATGACTCAGAGTTCTACATAGAGGTGTTTCGAAAGTGTGCTAAATACCCCACTGCATTAGTAATATGCGGCGGTGACTTCAATACCATTCTTGACACAGTACTAGACCGCACATCAACGTCGACCAGAACCCTAAGAGGTGCAGCACATGGTAGATTTGGGTTTGAAAGATGTGTTGCACTCACTGCACGAGTCACAGAGGGCTTTCACCTTTTACTTGACGGTACATGACATGCACTCCCATATAGATTTCTGGCTGTCATCACAGAGGATGTTAGGTTGGGTGGTTGAATCCCAAATACTCCCTAGAATGCTATCTGATCATTGCCCAGTGACACTCACCCTGAGCATCCCTGAGGCGTCCTCCCAGAGGTCTCAATGGCGATTTAAGGCTGCATCCTTATCAGACCCAGTATTCCGGTCCAGTATGATACAACACATTACTGACTTCTTCGATAACAATGAAGGGTCAGTGAACACACAAGCAGTTTTGTGGCAGGCTTTTAAAGTTTATATGCGGGGGGTCGTGATGTCCACGGAATTCAGAGTTCTTTGAGCTATCAGGGTGGAGCTCAAAAGGCAGGAAGGGGCTTTAGTGAAACTAAAGATGGTTTATGTGAGTAGCCCGGCACCACACATCTACAGAGAATTTAAACTAAAGCTGGATGAATATCGAGACGCAGCGGATAGATAATTGCACTACTTTGACAGGCTGGCAGCAGCACATAGAGATGGGGAACAAGAGAAACTGGGGATACTCTTAGCACAGACGGTCTGTAATGAGAAGGGTAATACATCCATTCAATGAATAACCAGGTGAGATTGGAGGGTAGTGAACAAAGTGGAAGAGGTCTGTGAGGTATTTAACGACTTCAATGTAAAACTATATTCATCACAATGCGTAGCCACAGACCAGATAGACAAGTACTTAGCCAGGATACCTACAATGCTGTTATCCCCCGACGCCCACAATGTACTCGAAACACCTATATCGCTGGGTGACATTAAGGAAGCGATTAAGAGTTTGCCGGGAGGAAAAGCAACTGGCTCCGACAGACTAGGAGCAGAGTTTTACAAAGAATTCAGTGATGTCCTGGCCGCTCACTTGCTGGTGGTCTGGACGGAGGCATTGGAGACTGGCATTTTAGGAAGCAGTTATTACCTTACTGTTGAAGCCTGGGAAACCACCGGAGGATTGTTGGTCATATCGTCCAGTGTCCCTTACAAATACAGACATGAAAATATTTGCAAAGATGATAGCCTCCCGGCTCAATACACCAATGTCTTATATGGTTCACAAAGACCAAGCAGCCTTCATACAAGGGCGATCAACAGCATCCAACGTACATAGGCTGTACAATGTCTAGGCGAGGATACCGCAAGACACTAAGGGAGTTGCATTGTCATTGGACATGCAGAAAGCATTTGATACAGTATATTGGCCATTTTTGTTTAGGGTACTACACAATTATGGGTTTGGCCCTAATTTTATAAAGTGGGTGTGGCTCCTTATATGCAACCATATGCTAGGATGTGTTTAAATGGGGTGCTGTCTGAGGTGTTGACACTGGCAGGGGGTACCAGGCAAGGTTGCCCGCTCTCACCATTATTGATTGAGCCCCTAGCAGATCTTATGAGGGCACACCATGCTCGAGCCCGAATAACCATAGCTGTCGTGGCTGAATTGGTAACACTTTACGCAGATGACATTCTGATGTATGCGAGGGAACCAGAGAGGCACCTACAGAGAGTGATAGCTGCGGTCCAGGAATTTGGGAATTACTCAGGCCACCGCCTGAACAGCAATAAGTCTGAATTGTTCCCACTGACAGACTGCATGAAAGAACCAAGCAACCTGTTCGGACTGAAGTAGTCACCCAGACAGGTGAAATATCTAAGGGTCGAGGTTGCACGTCCGGTGACCCTGGTACCCTCCCTGAATTATGACACAGTGGCCGGGGAGCTGTGCACTAAGCTTGAAAGTTGGAAACAACTCACCATCTCACTGATTGGCTGAGTGGCATTAGTGAAGATGATTATCCTACCAAAACTGTTCTATCACTTTAGCACTATACCAATATGGCCAGGCAAGTCCTTCTTCACGAAAGTGACCGGAGTGTGCTCCGCGTTCGTGTGGAGGGGGCAGGCCAGGGTCAGCTGGAAGCATCTTACATTGCCATACGAACAAGGGGGGGCTAGCCTCCCCAGATTACGAACTCTACGACCTGACAGCCCAGGCTTACTCTGCGGCACACTGGGTGGAGGATGAACCAGGCACATCATATGAGGAACTAGAAAGACAAGGGAAGAGTAAGGCCACACTTCTACATGGAGTGGTGGTAATGGGAGGACAGAGAGGTGTGAACCACCTGGACCCAGTGCTAGTCACACAACAGGCATGGTGGAGATGGATCCAAAAAAACCCTAACATGACAATATACTGCCCAGTATTGTCAATCTGGGATGCCCCATATCTGGACCCATCCAGAGATGCAGTACTGGCCACCCAGTGGTGCGGAGAAGGCATAATGTGCCTTGGTGATGTGTACCAAGACAGGGTATTTGTAACTTGGGAGGATATCAAAACACAGATAGGAGACACCCTGTTTCAGAAGCTACAATACTCCAGGCTCCGATCAGCAGTAGCATCAGTGTGGGCTGGATTTCCCCAGGAAACCCTCTCACATCAGAGTTTAAATTACACACTCTCCCCCGATGCGGGCAAAAAAAATCTGCCTCGGCTATATATAACCTGGCATGGTCAACAAGGGAGGTTCACATACCAGATATTAAGGGTGATTGGGAAAAAGACCTAAACACAACCTTTACGGACACACACTGGCTCCAGTTATGTAGGTTAATAAAACAGGTGTCGTAAAGCTCTAGATACAGATTGGTTAATTTCATAGTATGAAATAGAGTACACCTCACCCCAGCAAGTCTTAAGAAAATGTATATTGCATCTGAGGGACGGTGTCCGAAATGCCGGAATGAGGGTACTGACATAATGCATATGTTATGGTCTTGCAGGGCACTCACTGAATATTGGCACAAGGTATGTGATGCGTTGGACAAAATGGTGTACCAGCCAATAAAATGGGAACCTGCCATATGTATGTTGGGATATGTGCTCAAAAGGAACCCATTGAAACGTAAGCTAATAAATATTGGTCTGCTGATAGCAAAGCGAGCTATATTAATGAGGTGGAAAAGTGCCATATTACCTACAAATGAGGAATGTGAGAAAGATATGACCTGGGCAAACGATAAGGAGGAATTATACTCCAGCCTCTTACCCATTACAAATCGACCAAAAGACATTTGGGGAGGTTTCCGTCAATACATGGTTAATAAAGCGGCTAACGGGGAGAATGCAAATGGGACATTGTGACAAAAGTTGTATAATATCTAATCTGATCACATACCACTGTAATGATTCCTGTACAAATAGCACATGGATATATGAATAAGCAATGTTGTATCTCTGTGCAAAGTTAAATAAAGTTTAAAAAAAATAAAGCTTGCCACTAGAAGTGAATTTAACTTGTAATGCTCAGACAGCTACGGGACTTTCCTGAAAAGTGTCCACTGGTGGGTTGTCTTTCATTCTTGATATTGTTGTAATGAGCCGCACTACCCACAATCGACATGTACTATTGTAACAAGGGGGGTGTCCTAATAGGAAGTTTATGAGATGATTTTTCTCTCTATTATTTCAACATTCTTGCGTAGTATAACAAATGTGTATCCTGATAAGATGGCAATGAACCCATTCCAAGATAAACAGCATAAGTCACATTTAATACATTTTTTTTTTTACTACCCTGTGTTATTTATTTAACTGATTTTCTTCATAACTGAAGTGCTAAAAACGTCTTGGGTCTAATTTCTGTGACTCCTTATTTCTTTTTAGACATATTTTCTTTAGATACAAAACAAATCATACATATATTCAAACAAAACACATACATCGATCTGCTGTGAAAAAACTTTCTGAATAACAATCAAAAGTACAAAATAACATTCATGGACATATCATGAAAGAAAGTTGAATAACAAAAAGTTGATTCAATGAATTGCCAAAAATGTATTAAATCTAAATACTACATCTTTGGTGTGTACATGGCATTAAGGTCGACATAAAGTAACCATAGATTAGGTACCCATGTAGTTCAACAGGAAAACATATTTTCTTTTATTAAGCCTGATATATTTTGCGTGGAGCTATAGGTTTTACAGGCAGTTTAGGGTTAAGTTATGGTCTGTACTCCTAGTCTCAAAAAACAATCCTCTAGTCGATGTCGCTAATGTTTAGCAAAGAATCAAGAAAGCGTGGACAATTAGTTTGGGTGTGTGTCTTGGCTCTAGACGTTTCGGCAGCCGGTGTCCATTTAATGCTGCCTTTTCTGGACTGGATTGAGAGCCCCTAAAGTAGAAGAGGTGTACTCAAAGTTAGATATATTTTTGTTTATATAGCAAATATATATATATATATTCACATTGCCGGGTTATTTAAAAACAAAAGGAAGACAGGGGAAATTCATACAAACATCGTTGTATTTGTAAAAGGACAGACTCTATATTGGTCTGAGGTACGCTGACCTTGAGCTGTATACCCTGATGTATCGAGGTAAGTTGAATTTTAGAGCGTGTGTCCCATGTGTCCCTGGCAGTCAGGGGGAGCACAATTGGAGTGTGTCTCAAAGTTCCTATGTGTGAGTCCTGGGGTCAAGGAGAGAGCAAAGTAGCCTAGGGTTAGGTGATGTGACCCAAAAAAAATGCAAAAACGTATTGTATCAAATATTCAGAAAAGAAATTAAAGCGAGTAATGTAGATGCAAACAGTGAAGTCAATAACACAAATTGACCACTAATAAAAGAAAAATAGAGCATGGACGAGCTTGGAAAGACGATGAGTGTGATGAACAGATGATTGAGAAGGACGAATGAATAAAGATGAGTCTAGACAAGTATAAATTAATGTGTAGGATGAAAGCGGTTGACTGGTACGTCTGGCAGACGGTTGGGTCTGGAGACCCGATAAATAATACGAGCAAAATCGATGGGGATGACGGATGAGTATGTAAACCAATTGACTGTAGAAAGCGGTCCAAGTATGAAAAGCGGCTATGTGTAGAAAGTGGAGGAAGATGGAGAATTGGAAGAGCATACAGAGCGAAAGAGCGTGTTGATCGAAGAGAGCATACAGAGCAGAAGAACGTCTAGAGCAGATGCGCACAATGAATAGAGAAAAGTATCGGCGACTAAATGGGGGAGCGACAGGGTGTGGAAGAGCGGAAGAATGTCGAAAGCCCAGGAATGTGTAGGGTGAGAGGCCGGAAGTGGGAGACCGACTGAGCACCGACGAGTGTAATGCGCGTGGAAGATGAACGCTGCTGACAGATGATTACGGAGGGCGGATGACTATGGAATGGCGTATGACTGTGGAAGGCGGATGACTGTGGAAGGCGGATGACTGTGGAAGGCGGATGACTGTGGAAGGCGGATAATCTGTGGAGGGCGGATGACTGTGGAGGGCGGATGACCGTGGAGGGCGGATGACCATGGAGGGCGGATGACTGGGTAGGGCAGATGACTGGGTTGGGCGGACGACTGGGCAGGGCGGGCGACTGCGGAGGGTGTGTGCCTGTGGAGGGTGTATGCCTGTGGAAGATGACTGTGGAGGGCGGATGTCCGCTGGAAAGCGGTAATCTGTGGAGAGCGGATGACGGTGGAGGGCGGATGACGGTGGAAGGCGGATGACGGTGGAGGGCGGATGACGGTGGAGGGCGGATGACGGTGGAAGGCGGACGACTGTGGAGGGCGAATGCCTTTGGAAAAGGGGTATGGATGGAGGAAGACTGTGGAGAGCGGTTGCCTGGGAAAGATGTGTGTGGAGGGCGGATGCCTGTGGAAGATGAGTGTGGAAGGCGGATGACCATAGAGGGCGGATGACTGTGCAAGGCGGATGACGGTGCAAGGCGGATGACTGTGCAAGGCGGATGTCTGTGGTGGACGGTTGTCTGTGGTGGGCGGTTGTCTCTGGAGGGCGGATACCTTTGGAAGATGAGTGTGGATGGCGGCTGACCGTGAAAGACGGACGACTATGGAGGGCGGACGACTGTAGAGGCCGGACGACTGTAGAGGGCGGACGACTGTAGAGGGCGGACGGCTGCGGAGGGCGGACGGCTGCGGAGGGCGGATGGCTGCGGAGGGCGGATGGCTGCGAAGGGCGGATGGCTGCGGAGGGCGGATGGCTGCGGAGGGCGGATGGCTGCGGAGGGCGGATGGCTGCGGAGGGCGGATGACTGCGGATACGAGTCCAATACCCTCTCTGATGAAATGATTTTAGAACTGTTCCCAATAGACTCTGTATGGAAAATTGTACTTAGAAGTTCGCCCAGTTCCCTCTCTGGGAAAGTTGCTTTTAGAAGTTTGCACACTGAAAGAGCATATACCCCATCACACCACACCCCACGCTTACTCTCTCCTTACATCACCACTCAACTAGAACACAGAGATACTATGACACCATTCGGTATAACTGTTCTCATACGAACATCCACCGCTTACTCCACATCACTCTATGTAAACACTGCTGGTCCCACATCCCCAGCCAGGCGTTTTCCTCAGGCCTAACGCAGCCACATCCGTTCCGGATAAATCCTGCCAGAACGAACACATTCTCCTGATCTCTCAACCACCACACCTACCGATAAGAAGCAGCTATTACACGTGTACCGCACAAGCTGCACACATATCCGGTGCTCACACGCACCTTTTGACTCTCCCTACTCTCTCTACTGATCTGAACTTCGGTTCCCAAGGGCGTTCAACCTACCAGCGCCTTCAGACCATACCAATGGTATATAAGGCGCTATATAAGTGCAAAATAACAATAACAATAACAATAACAAAGTACGAGTCCATAATGGGTTTGCATAGACTTTGCGAAAATCTATCGGCTCATCAGAGAATTGAGAGAACTCCACCTGGTATATTCAATGTTCCACCTGCATCTGGGCTAATGATATGAACAACAGCTCCCTGTGCAGCACAGTTCATTGGGAGACTGGCGTAGAGTTTGTCCAGTCTGGGGCTTCCTACTGCCATGAGAGATAAATGAAGGGCAGCAAAGGATTAGCAAAGGATTAGTTCTTTATGCATCATGACTATCAGGACAGGTGTAAGAAGGGACTGGATCCCAAGCTTCACGGTAGAACAGCATCGGGGGACGTCATGTCTTGTGCAAACAAGTCGAGGCTTCTGTGTTCTCGGCTGCCAGGATCACTGCTGTGGAGCCAGGAAGGTTGCATTGGCAACCTAGCCCACATAAAGGGAGATTAGCGCATGCGCATACTGTTGTCTTGGATGGCCGTGGAGCTCATCTTCAAACATAACTCACTCATAACTCATAACTTCACTTCTGTAAAGTGTCATGTTGTGAAACATTTAATGTTTGCCCAAATAGTGTAAATATTCCAAAAGTATCCCTGCACAAACACAACAAACCTTTGCAATTAAGATCCTTTGTCCTGAGAGATCCCAAGATGGCTGCCGTAAAGCGAGCACCATAAAGAGGGAGATCTCACCCCGGCTCCAACATAACAATAAAGAAATGTCATTAAGCTTCCCCCTCGGGCAGAGACACTTATTGACAGAAGACTGGGAGGTGTGTGTGGCACCCTCAATGAACTGTGGTGCGCGGAGGGCTAGGGCTACAGAGCTGTTGTGGAGTGCGGCAGTGAGGGTCGGGTGGCCCTGTAATTGTCCCTGAATGAGCCATGGCATCGGAGGGTGCGGCCTCTGGCCCCCCACCACTTAGGGCGGAGCAACTGAGCATTCAGAGTTCGGTCCTGCTGCCTGGGTCCCCGAGCAGGCAGCGCCAGTGCTGGGAATAGTGTTCAGCGAGAGAGGAGGACCAGCGAGGAAAAGCAGTCTAACGGCTGGTAAGGGAGCAGAGGCACTGGGCGAGGAGCAGGCCAGTGGAACTTCTGGCATAAGATGTGCAGACATAACTATTTACAAGCACTATGATCAGGGCCATCTTAAGCTTTTTTGGGGCCCTGGGCATGGACATCTTTGGGGCCCCCTCAATCAAACCAAAGGAATTAAGTGATCAAGTATATCTGGTGGCACCCCCCTCCCCCACCGTGAGCAAAACCCTGCCTCGCAGCATTCAAAATAAGCATGTTTACTCCCTTTGAGTCCCCTTACCCTCTTCATTCTCGCTCTAATCAGATTGATAAACAAGTAGCATTTGAAGGCCAACATTAGCAATCTACAAGAGGTTACTTCTGTTCTAGTATAGAAACAGGATACTTTTTATCAATAGCATCCGGGAAGGTATGCAGCCTGTAGTATTAATGCAGGGCTATATTTAAATGGTACATGTAACCCATAATAGGCAGATAACTCATTTTAGCTGCTTCAGAGAATGCAAAAGTGTTCAAGCATGGATAGAGTAGACCAATTGTAAGGAAGGAGAATGCTACACATACCATAGCATGGATAGTGGCGGCAGATTAGAAGCGACCATGAAGGTGCCTCTATCCAGAGAGACCGAGATTTGAAGTGGGACATGGTTTGTATATCAATGCTCACTGTTATAGTGGAAGCAACCCTATAGCCAGTGAAACCATGAGTGAGGCTTTTATGAAGATCATACCCAGAGAAGGAAATCACACTGAGGGGCTGACCATTTTGAAAGGTTTAGGGACTGGCAAAACTGAGAGGTTAGGCAATACAAGATTAAATGAGATGCCCAGCATCACACATTGCTTAAGGGGTGAAACTGTTTTAGTACATAGTAAGAGCTGGAAAAGAAAGTGTTCAAATGCAGAAATTGCAGAGTTGGCACAAATCCCAATCTCATTTTATAAAACTGACTTGCAAAGTACACAAATCACATTTCCAAACCTGACCATTTTTAAAACCAAAGTATTACAGAAGGGTGTTATGCAAAATGGGAATGATTCTAGCTACATTCTATCCATCATCAAGGGAAGTATATAAGTACCAGCATACCAATTGATGTGATTTAACAGATTTAATCTTGGTATGTCTTTTGTACTTTTAAGCTTTAAATACTTCCAAAACAATAGCTTGTGAAATTGTCATTCATAAACGTGCAGTAAAACCTTTGACTTTTATACAAAGAGCAAAAAGTTGTTTGTGTCAACCAAACAGACCTTAAAATATGCTTCCCAAATGCCTACACCGTCTGGTCTGGTCTGCTCTCTCCTGTCTACCACCCCTTCCACTCAAATGGCCTACATAAGAAGAAAGATCAAGTAATGAGCTAAACGATGACACCAGCATGCAAGAAGGCAAACCTCACAGAAGACAGCACAGTAATGCAAGATATATATGATTTGATCAGGATCACTGTATCATGTGCTGGCAACGTCAGGATACAAGCATGCACACTTTGGTTCCACAGTCTTTTATTCACCTTTTGGACTAATCGTTTATGCTCATCTTTGGAGGGGATTGCCTAGGTTTTAGAATGCCCCATCTGAACAAACCAATTTCTAGACCTTCACCATACGAATGACATCTTAGTTTTTATAGCAACCCCTATCTGGTGCATGAACATTGCTGATAATAGCACCTCTTATGCTGCAAAACAAGGACAAAGATAATGATCGTCAAAGCCCTCTCTACCAAATACAAATACGCAATCACCCAAGCAAAGGCTAAATCCTTCGAATCCAGAATATCGGAGGACCAATCTAGCACTAAAGAAATTTTCGCTATCTTCAGGGAGCTAGAGACGCCCACTCCCGCCCCCCAGAATTTCACCAAAGACAAAGACTGGTGTGACGAAATACAAACTGCCATGCAAGCCAAACTGAACCTCCTCTAAAAGAAAATATTAGCCACTAAACAAGCCATGCCTAACACACACATCCCTGTCCCCCCACCAGCCTTCGACCCCCCCAACCTTTCTCTTTCATACCCATACAGCAAAAAGACATCATCAACATAATGAGGAATATCAAACCCTCTAACTGTAAAGGTGATGCATGCCCAGCTACCCTCCTCAAGGACTGCACTAAAGCACTAGCTCCTTTCCTGACAGCCTTTGTCAATGCTTCCTTTGCCACGGGGAAAGTCCCCACCTCCCTTAAGGAAGCTTGGGTCTGCCCTCTATTAAAAAAAAAAAACTCTTGATCCCACCTCCCCTAACAACTATAGACCTATCACCATTGTCCCATTCCTCCTCAAAATACTGGACAAAGCAGCCTATTTGCAGGTTCAGCATTTCATTGAAGAGAATAAACTCTTAGGTCTCCGACAATCTGGCTTCCGCCCCAAACACGGGACTGAAACCGCGCTACTTCACTTGAAAAACCAGATGGACGACGCCAGAGACATGGGAAAACCAGCACTTCTCCTACTTCTCAACCTATCTTTTTTTTTTTTTTTATTGTTTTGGTAGTAAATTTACTTTACACCTTTACAAAATTTGATCATCATAAAAATACATTTAAAAACATGTTATATACATGAAAATAATACAATAATATTGCGTCACCTCACCTAAATTCATTTCCTCTAAAGAATACCTTAAGACAGAACCATTCAAATATACAAATACAAATACACAGTAGGCACAACAAAAAATCACCTACAATACTTCATAATAAAATACCCACCACCTAGAAACTCCCATACGCATGATAGCCAGAGGCAAAAAGAGAAAACACAACAAGCAATCAAACAAAACGAGCATAAACACAAACAAAAACAGAGGAGAAAACAGCAATTAAGCGAGGTACAAAGCTAGTTACTGCATCCATACCCCTTATTACCCATGGGGATAGGCCAAACCCATCCTATTAAAAAAAGTACAATTCATTGGTAGCAGCTGTTCTTCAATCAGTGAAACAAGTCTAACAGTTGCCAAAATAATGGCATTCGAGGAGCCCTGCATGCATCTTAACCATACTAAGTTGGCTTCAAACTTAGAATAAGAAAAAAACACAGAATCCAAACAGCATAACCTTTGCTTAGCGAAAAATTCACAGTGCATAAAGAGATGTTCAAGAGTTTCATTTTCAAACTTATTCTGGCAAAATCGACAATCATCCCACCTCGCCAAATCCCTATACCCAGCCCAAAACCGAATACGAGCTCCATTGTGGATAAGATCCAGACGGAAACGCATATAAATCTGTCTAGCCCTTTTGTCAGGAAAACATAGGATATAAGGCAACCTTGGAGTAATTGCATGTCTGAACATAGCATAGGTCGAAAAGGAGGAATAACCCCCGATCTTATCAGAATTTTGTGCCCAAGAGTTGCGAAAGAAGCGAGTTTTAACTTTAATTGAGGTATTAATCAAGTCCATCAAAGTCATATTAAGCCAAGTTAGAGTCTCCATTATTACTTCCTTCGCTTCTAAAACCGAAGCCGGGCAATTTTTATCTAACATTAACTGAAAATCCTCATAAAGTGAATTTGGGGGAGGCAAAAGGATTTTATAGAAAGCATTTAACTTCCTCCAAAGATATTTATCAGCCAGAGGATAGAGCCCCAACTCATGTAGTATGATGGAATTTGGTACATAGCCTGGTAACCCTAAGATTTTCTTCCAAAGTTGTCCTTGGATCTGGTTTAACAAAGGCCCCAGCTGCAACAAACATATATCGAGCGTATAGAGCAAAATGGGCTCTATTTTCATGATGTAAAATTGGATAAGGGGCAAAAGAGAAAAACTGCAGTATTTAGCGGAAATTATTCGCATTTGACCCGTAAGCGGGCTAAGCTTCGCGTTCTGCAATGTCCGCCATCCACCAATTGAGTTCCTATTCGACAGGTGATAGCCCAGGTAAATGATCGAGTCCCTCCTAAAAAAGGCTGCTGATTGATAGTAAAGGTAAATCTAGGCAATTTTTTTTTTGCCGTGAAAATCATAATATGTGATTTCAACGGGTTGACGGTCATGTTGTTCTGCAGACAATATTCATAGAATATGTTTAATTTGTTCTGAAGACCGAATGGCATTCTGTCGAATAGGATAATGTCATCAGCAAATGCCAACCAATGCAGTCGCATAGAGCCCAATATTACAGGAAATGCATTAATATCTTTCCAGAGATTCTCAATATCTGCGAGGTATAGATTGAATAAAACCGCAGCTAGATTGCAGCCCTGTTTGACCCCTATCCACGTAGGAATATTGGCAGAAAGAAGCCCTTTGGCATTTATCCGAATCTGACAAGAGGTATCCGTATGTAAAGCAGCAATTAGGGCCACCAGGGTGGGTGGGATGCCATAAGCCAACATCTTCTGCCAAAGGCGAGCTCGAAGAACATTGTCAAAGGCACACGTGAGATCCACGGCTGCCATGTAAATGGAGCCCTTTGATTCTCCATGCACAGATCTCCTAAGATGTGCTAAAATTGAGGCATTTAATTGAGTACCCATAGCCCTACGAAATCCTACCTGAGCTTTGGACAAAATATTAAGGGTCCTTATATGGGTTTCTAAGTCCACCAAAATAAGTCGTGTAAAAATGGTTGCGGCTGTGTCAATCAGAGCAATAGGTCTAAAGTTCGCAGGATTACTTAACACCCCCTTTTTATGTATGGGAATAATGATGGCTGTTAGCCATGATGTCGGAATGATCCCAGTATGATAAATCGACTGATAACGTGGAAGTAAGTATCTGGCCCAAAAGTGGGGATCGGACTTAAACACTCATGGGGGCAGCCCATCAGGGCCGGCTGCTTTAGATGGATTCAGTTGCTCAATCGCCCATATAATATCATTTAATTCCCATGGACAGATCACCGGAAGGGTCAAGTGCACGGGGCTACTTTCTGAATCGATATACCTATCAGGTACAGAGAATTTCAAACTAAAGAACCTCTCCCATTCTGGGCCTAAAATAACAGCCACCGTGCGAAGATCGACCTTTCCTGTTGGATTTCTTAAAATGGCCCATAAGTCCCGGACTTTTTTTTTGCACAACAGACCAATCATATGTTGGTTGGCTAAAATGTGGGCTGCCCAACACAACAATCTTAATTGGTGCTTATAACGCGCCTCAATCATGTTTTTTTGACGATTGTAACCAAACGGACATATGACGCGCTTCCTTAAAAGCCGAAGATCGCAATTTCTTTGCTTTTTTAAGCACGCGACCTGAGAAGCGTTGACCTGGGCAACCCCAAATTCAGCCTTCCCCAAGGGATCTTTCGCAACATCTACCAGATGCATGTGGATCATGTTAGCATTTATTTCATTAATTTTGGTCACATTCTCTATAGAAATCTTAGCGTCCCAACTCACTAAGATGTCCCTGTTTACCAAAAATGTCACTTTCCTACACACAGCAGGGTGCCATTTTACTGATATAATGTTTCTGTCACATACCATTAGAGATGCAGGGGCAGAAGCTGCATATTGTTCACACCCCATATGCAGACGAGAAAACAGCATATGATGATCGCTCAGACCTAAGTCTAATATCAATATGGGTTCAAGCAGCCCAGAACTCGCTTTAGAAGCGAATAAATAGTCAATAAGTGAGGAGGCTAAACCTCGATGCCAAGAGAACGTAATGGATTGTGAAGCCAATTGTATTGGATATAGCCCCCATGATTGGAAAAACAATAATAATTTCTGCCCTCTGTCCTTGGCCTGTTGGGTATAGGCTGAGCAGAAAGAAAAGGAGCGTATTACGCTCTTTAAGTATAGATAGCAATTCAAGTCGCCTCCAATCATGATTTCATAGTCGGGGCAAACACTGGCTGCATAGGATAGAATCCGTTCCAGATCCTCCAGTAACACATCCAGAGGAACAACTTTAGGATTCCAATATATGGATAATAAGAGCAGATTCAAATCTTTAAAGCCTTTGAGCGTCAATTTTACCAACACACAAGAGGCTGATGAATCCACTACAGATGCTATGGCTTTTAGTCCGTTATTTATGAGAACCGCTATACCTCCTGAAGGGCGACCTGTGCTAAACCTTGCAGCCGCAATGGAGAAACAAGAATAGCCATCTAGGCTAAAGGCGTTTAGTGACATGGTTTCTTGAAGAAACAAAATGTCGGGTCTCTTGTCTGGCTCAACTTGCTTGTGCCATGCTGTGAGATTGCCTAACCCACAACAATTCCAAGAGGCCACATTCAAGTATGGAAGTTATGAGCCTGGATTGGGCTCTATATTGGCGACTGCCACTTTTATCAAAGGTTCCAACTAGGCTAATCCACTTAAGGCTTGCGAAAGTGACGCCAATTGGATAGATAATTTGTTAACTTGTGAATCAGGCAGGTCACCAGCCAGAGCATTTGAACATACTGGAGGGGGGGGCTGGACCCATTCAAGGAATGCCCATGCGGATTCCATATCAGAGAACAATCTAGGCACAAGCCCAATGGAATGAAAGTCTTCAGCAAATTCAAATAACATTTTAGTAATAATTTGCGATTGAACTCTACTGAGTACTCTGTTGTTATTGTGGGTCGCCAATTTGACCCAATCCAGGTCTTTAGATGAGAGATTTCTTAGTGCTGGGATTTGAAAAAATGAATTCATTAAGAAGGACCTATTTATACGAGCGGGCCCATTTATCTCTGGATTACTCGTCCACCCTATTATTAGTTTCATATCCTTTGGCGTTTGCGCAAAGGATGGCGCTTCCAGATCTGACCCTCCCGGAGCTACTAAGGATGGGGACTCAACTTCAACACAGGGAGCACACGCCGGAGACACTGAAGCTGAAGTAATGAGTGTTGCCCTAACAAGGCTGCTCGGCTGTTCGAGGGGTCCCTCCTGTAAGGGAGCCGGGCCCAGGGTCCCCTGGACATCCGGATTAACCATAATAGGAATCTCCTGGATAGAAGAGGGACTTTGTAGAGGCACCATTTCTGCCTCTTGCTTGACCGCTGTCGACCCTATAGCCACTTTTTTAGAGGCAGTATTGGGAAAAAGAAGCAGTGCATCTTAGGTTGGAGCACGGGGTACGGGGCACAATCTGAGTGCTTCCGATCTTCAAGGCGGCAATCTGCAGATGCCGCCTACTTTCATCGTCTAGATCATACAAGGCCATTCCCAAGTCATCGTGGCAGGTACCATTAATAGGACATGGCCTCACCTCCGTCACCAAAGCATTTTCAGGGCCGGAGGTGGCCATGTCAACTTTCTTTAGTCTCGCTTTGGTCTGTTTCAGTCGCTTCTGAGCTCTTAGAAAAGATTTCCTAGCTTTCCGCGAAACAAAGTTTCTACCCTCATGTTCCACGGGGTCGTCCTCGAGATCTGAGGGCGGTATAGGGGCCATGTCAGGGGGCCTAGTCTGATCATTAACAAAGTCCAACAAAATGGAGGGGCTGTCAGGTGGAGAGGCCTGCCTATCATCAGCCAAAATAGCCTCTCCTATGCCACCTTGAGGGTCTGGCGTACGCTGTACGTCAACAAGCTTATATACTAGCTGCTCCATCTGCAACAGACGCACATGTTGGAGTTTCAAAGCCTCTACCAAGTTGATTTCCTCAGCCCATACGTGTTCCACTCTATCACCCTTTCCTCCACTCACCACCTGGGAATAAGATCTCTGTGGTACTTCTCAACCTATCAGCGGCCTTCGACCTCGTAGACCATGACGCCCTATGCCACCACCTTTCTGCCACCACTAAATTCTCCCCTGAGGCCACAGCATGGATCACGTCCTTCCTACAAGACAGAACCATGCAAGTATTCTCTGACTTAGCCTCCGCCTCACCCACCATCATCCTCTGTGGTGTGCCCCAAGGCTCCTGCCTCTCCCCCACTCTCTACAACATCTTCACAAAACCCCTCTTCCTCATCCTCGACACCATGGGCATCTCCTACACCAACTACGCTGACGATACCCAGATCCTCCTCACCCTCAGTGGTAACTATGACACTGACTCACTGACCCTCAACAACCTCTACAACACCATCCAAGCCTGGATGGCAGACAATGGACTATGCCTCAACTCCGACAAGACCGAACTCCTACTGGTAGACTCCCCCGACACGCTAAAAATCTAGACTCCCAATTCAGTCATTTCACCATTGACTCCATTAAAATACCTGTCTCCGGCTCGGTCAAAACTCTTGGTGTCTATTTGGATTCCAACATCTCCATGGACAGACAAGTCAACGCAATAGCCTCCTCAGCTGCGTACCACGCCAAACTGATCAACGCAGTCAGACCCTTCCTCTCCAAAGAGAATTGCACAAACATAGCCAGAGCAATCACCGGCTCCAGGATAGATTACTGCAATGTACTCTTCCTAGGAACTTCCAACAAAAACCTGGAAAGGCTACAAATCATACACGACAATGCGCTCCGCGCTGCCCAAGGTATCACGAAAAGAGAACACATCTCTGAGGCCAGAAAACTAGCCCACTGGCTACAAATAAGGGAAAGAATCATCTTCAAAGCTCTGACACTGACCCACAAGTGCATCCACCTCACCACCCCAGTCTACCTCTCACAAAGAATCCACCCCGTCTCCTCCACAAGGCCAACCAGGTCACCATATACCAACATGCTCTGTGTGCCACTAGTAAATAAAAAGAGCCAGAGCTGGAGGATCCAGCTTCCCTTATCTCGCACCATCACACTGGAATGCCCTACCTCCCACAATCCGAGGTGAGCCCTCCCTCATTGCCTTCCGGAAAGCTATGAAAACCATCCTCTTCACATAAGGTCTCTCGCAGCACCATGTTTGCCAATAAACTGTCTGTAATGTAATAACCAAAGATGCATGAGCTGTAATGACTAATCTGTTTGTAGCAATCATAATGTGCCAACGACTGCTACCAATCCTGTACCCCCTGTAACTAAGTTCCTGCAAGTAACAGCTCCACAATGCCCCTGGGCTGTCTGCGCGCTATATAAATATAAATAAATAAATAAATAAATAAATAAATAAAACGAAGTACATATGCAGGTAGGTTTATAAACTTCAGACATAGGAAAGGTTCGCCAGCCTTGCTGCAATGCGCTCTTCTAATCTTTCATAGGAACACACATCTCTGCAATGCGTGCTTAACACACTGAGCTAACGTCTGATCCATTGTGGCATTTAATTTATCAATATGGATTTCAACTTTGGCTATTGCACATGATCAACATAATTCCAACAAGAAGGACAGAATGCTACAGAAGTTGTGCAGTACGGAACATACAAACTATATATTCCACAGTGAACACAGAAAGCATTACATGATTAATTGATCAAGGCAGAATGTACTTGTCAAAACAGACAGACAATAGATTTAGCGCCTCAGGAGATGCCATAAAATCTCCTGGTGTGTACTATTTAAGTCTTGCGAACAATGGAATCTTACTTTAGATCAGGCAGCCTTGTGGGGGGGGCCTCCAAGGTGGGGTCCCTGGGCAAGTGCACCTTTTGCCCTCCATAAAGACGTCTCTGACTATGGTGGGTTTGTCCGAGGGTGGTGGTGGTCTCTGGACGGTCCTGTGACATCCCCAGGGATAAGAGTGGGGAGGCATCAGGAAGCATCCCACGCAGAGTGGGCCCCATTACAAGAGCAGAGGCACTGCAAAGTCACCAGAAGGAGCGAGCCCGGGAGTCTGGTCTACCAGTGTGCTGGGGGTGTGGGGAGCCAGTGCTGTGTGACACATCATTCCCCCCCACTACCACAATCTACGGCTTGGCACAGATTCTGGGGGCCCGAAGGCCAAATCACAGAGCTGAGTCATGAAGGTGACCACACCCACAGTGGGAGCCTCAGGACTTGAGTGTGGTGAGCCCCCTCTCATTATCGGACCATGTTTGACGAAAGGAGTGGAGGTGACTGGACAGGAGGGCTGCTAGCCAGCATGGGCCACTAGTAGGGGGGCAAGTGTGTCACTGGAGAGTCCACTGGGGCCCCTGGTGGAGAAGAGGCAGCAGGGCTCAGTCTGGTGAGAAGAGGATCAGCCCCACCCTGAGAGCACCCAGGGGAGCGGTGGAAACCTGTGAAGAGGAAGGGGCACCACCCTGGGGAATCGGCTGGCAGGAGAAAAGATCCTGGGGTTTTCCTGGGGCAGAAGCTTCTGATGTTGAGGCACACACATAAAGAGTCCAAGGAGGTGACCCTAATTCCCAAACCTGTGAAAAAGCCACAAGAAGGCAACTTGCAGAAGCTCTGGTGGAAAGAAGGGGAGACAGGCTTGTCCACAGAGCAGGGTTCCCCAAGGGGGAGAGGAGACGGTGCCCCAGCAACCTTGATGGCAGGGCAGACAGTGACCAAAGAAGTATTCCAACAATGCTTCCAAGAATTCAGCAACAAAATTACAGAGACCCTCCAATCCCAACTGAGCTTGATCAAAACAGAGCTAGCCCAATCACCACAAGAGGTAAAAGGTGACATTGCAGATGTGGGAAAGAGGACAGACAAGGCCGAAAATGCCATCCAGGAACTTCCAGAGGACTCTTTTAAGATAGATCGTCTAGTGGAGCAACTTGCAAAGGTCACACAAAACTTAGAGATCCAAAGCAAGGACCTCGAGAATCGCTCAAGAAGATCCAACATAAGGATAAAGGGGCTGTCGGAAAGATTGGTGGACCTGGACCTGGAGGAAATGGTGCAGCAGATCTTTGCAAACATTATGGAGCTGGAGACTTGCCGGGATGTACCTTTGGATCAGATCTAATGCGTGGGTCCTGAAAAGGGGGAGCCGGACACCAGACCAAGAGATGTGGTTGTGGTGCTACAGCAGCATGTACAAAAGAGAACATTTTCTTCACCACCAGGAAGGCAGGCCCCATAAAGGTCAAGGGCACTGAAATACAACTGTTTCAAGATCTGGTGCAATCCACGTTGGTGAAACAGAGAATGATGGGACCAGTTATCATGGCTCTGGCATGGGCACAAGTGAAATATGAATTGACCTTTCCCTTTGGTTTACTGTTTCAGTGGGACAGTAAACAGCACTGCATCACCACATGTGAGGAAAGGCTGTGGATCATGAGCTTGGCGGAAAGGTGTGGTTATATAACAAGATCCAAGTCCATTGCAGGAGTATGCTAAGAGGAAGTTGTAGGATTGGAGGAAGGGCCCAGAGACAGGCCACAAGAAGATGGCCCGGACAAATGAGTGACAAAGAAAGTCACTCTAGAGGGAGGGCAAGAGCACCCCCTTTCTCCGGGGGAGGTTAAAAGAAACTGGCGAGATGGGGGTTATCTGCTGGGGGGAGCTGTGAGAGGTAGGTGCTGGGGGTAGGAGGACCGAGAAGTTTCTGCACTTGGGATTTTGCTTAGTTTACTGGTCCCAGTAGACCCACACAGGTTTTCTCCTGGTGGTTAGCGAGACTCAGCCCCCATGGCTTGTTACATGGATTGGGGGTAGATGGGTTGGGTCTGTCTGGAGATCGTTGGGGAGGAGGGGAGGAGTTGGTGAGGTAATGGGGGAGTTGGGAAAGATAGGTGGGGGGACAGCAGGATACAAATGAAGTGTTGCAGCAGGTTGGTCATGGTTGATAATCACATGTTTCTATTGCTATCTCTGAATATCCAGGGGCTAAACTCCCAGACAGAAATAGTGACACTACAAGAGACCCACATATGTAAGAGACACAAACATAAAGTGAGACTAAAGGGGTACCCCCATATTTTACAATCTAATGCCCGGGGGGAAATGGGAGAGGTCATTATAGCCTTCAAGGAGCTGTCAGGATTTCACATCATAGCAATGGAGGTGGAAAGGGAAGGCAGATACATCTTTGCACCAATCTGATGGGGGAGGGAACAGAATATGATGGTGTCATTATATGCACCAAACATAAGGCAGGATGGTTTTCTGTGGGCTATGTTGACGAAGCTAGAAAGGTTTGCATAGGACAGTTAATAGTAACCGGGGATTTCAAAATAGCATGGGACCCACTAAGCAGATAGGTACGCAAATATTTTCCCAGTGCAAGGGGACCCAACTGTGAAATTGAGGGGCAGGAATGGCCCAGTTAGCCTAAGTAGACTCCTGGAAGGAGATTCAAAAGGAATTAATGGGGTACACATTGTACTCCCATGCACATTGGTCCTTCTTAAGGATTAAATATATATGGGCGTCAAGCACATTATTGGACTTGGGGTAATAACTATATCTGACCATGCCCCCATACAATCATGAACATTAGGAGAGGAGAAGGTCTTGATTATGGCAATGAAAATTCCCTGACCAACTACTTAGTGACACAGTGATATGTGAGGAGATGCGTGGCCAAATTGAGGAATGCTTCAAAAGAAATAGGAGCCCAGAAGTGCAGGAACATAGGGTTTGGGATACCTTTAAAACAACCATGCAAGGTTAATTTATTGTGCACAAAGGGAGAAACAACTTACGAAGCTCCGGGCTGACTTAGCATCACAATTAAAGGGGATAATGACCAGAATGGAAAGGGACGTGGGGGTGGCCCTCAGGTACCTCAGACCAGCCGAGCCAAAAAATCCTTATTGTACATGCAGCAACGGTATTAGATAAAAGCAAACAATGTAGTATGCTGGCACGGCAGGTGAGGAAGGAAGAAGCATCTAGGATGATGCTCCAAATTAAAATAGAACAGGGGACCATTAGCTTCTCAAAGGAGGACATTGTGCAGACATTTACAGAATTCTACTAGCGCTTAATTCCTCAAACTCCCCAAGCAAGGAACATCAAGAGGCCAACCTCAAGCACTGTCTTTTAAAAAGTATCATGAAAGGGGAGTCGGAGGGGCTGGAGAGTGAAATCACACTGCAGAAAGTAAGGGCGGTGGTCTTGTCCCTGCCAGTAAATAAAGACCTGGGTCAAGATGGCTTTCCGGTGATTTTTTGCAAAACATTTAAAGAAATGTTAGTCCTGGCGCTGGCTTCCCTCTTCAATTCCTTTGAGGTTTCAGGATGTATTATCCAAACCATAGAGGAGGCAAAAGTCGTGTTGTTCCCTAAATCCAATAAGGACAAAACGCAATGTGGGTCCTATCGGCCAATAGCCCTAATTCATTTAGATGCAAAATGTTCACCAAAATATTAGCAACTAGACTGGAAAGATACTTCCCATCTTGGTTGATCCTGATCAATTGAATTCATCAAGAGGATGCTAACACTCGATAATACGAGACAGCTATGCCATTTAACAGAGAAGATCAATACAACGGTGGCTCCTTCGATGGTACTCAACCCAGATGACGAAAAGGCATTTGACAGTGTTGAGTGGTCCTTTTTATTTCACACAGTGGAGGTCATGGGGTTCGAGTGGCGATTTATGCAGCTGGTCCGGGCCAATTATCAATTGACTACATGGCGGTTGGCCATCAATGGCCATCTTTCACAGGGGATTAAGGTTTCTTGGGGTACTAAGCAGGGATGCCTGTTGTCTCCGATTTCGTATGCAATACATTTGGAGCCATTGCTGGTGCTGAGAGGGACATCAAGGGAATCTTTTTCGGAGGCGAAAATCACAAAGTGGTGGCCTTCATGGATGATATGCTTCTCAGGATCATCGACCCAGATAGATTGTTGCTGACGTTAACCACAGAACTGAGGGAATTCGTCTCTGTAGCAAGCTTAAAAATCAACCCCATAAATCTGAACTGATGGCTCTATCGGGGGTAGAGGGGGAGAGAAATGCTAGCATCAGGCTAATATGAGGCATACCCCTATATATATGAGGTATAGATCACTAAATTGTTGGACTCTTTGTGTACCAGGCCAATTACCCCGCGCTATTGTAAAGTATTAAGCAGTGGCTGTATGAAAGGGGGCCCCTAGCAATATTGTGGACAGGGAGGATACATGTTATTAAAATGGTAATCCTCCCCTAGGTGTTATACTATTTTCAAGCCCTTTCACTGTTGTTTCCACGTACATTTTTCAATGATTTGCACAAGATGGTGGGGACCTTCATTTTGAATGGGAAGAAACCGAAGGTGACCTTGAAAACACTAACAGCGTCCACTAGTAAAGATGGGATGGGGGACCACAAATATTAACCTCTATTATCAAGCAGCTCAAGTTAGGATAATACGGGAGTGGTTCATGGGGAACCAGCATAAGTTATGGCAGAGGATGGACAGAGCTGTAATCGGCAGGCCCTTAGAGGAAGTTCTGTGGTGCCCGAAGGCGGAGAGACCGAGCACCATGTATTGAAGTAAAATCACTGCTCTGGTAAGGGATATATGGGACTCTTTAGTGCAATGAGTGGGCTTGACGACCTTTCCCTCCTCGTGGAGGCCTCTGTTCCGCAATTCCCAGTTTCAGCGGGGGGGGGGAACCAAGGGCCTTTGGACATTTGCTGGATGCGGGTTGTCGGAAAATTAGAGATATGGTCCAACAATGTTAACAACACTTAGGGCTGTGGGAGGGGGAAAGATTTAGGTACTCCCAATTAAGGTACTGGCTAATGACTTCAGCGAGCAAGCAAGCTGTGACTAGGGAGCTCACTGACTTTGAAAATAATTTGCCAACCAACTCAGGAGACCATCAGATGATTTCAGCACACTACAGGCTATTTACCAACCCCCATCATTTACGGAATGAACATACATTAAACAATGGGAAAGTTCCCTGGGTCACCCAATTCCGGAGGAACAGTGGAGTAGGCTATGGCAGAGCATACCAACACTTAGGAGGGCACACCAGATCCGAGCGATGTGGATAAAAGTAATTGTGCATTGGCATCTAATCGCAGAGAAATCGCACAGGTATTATACCACAGTGCCTAGAGTTTGCTGGTGGGGATACAGAGAGGTTGTCACATGTGGGCGCATCTGGTGGGTATGACCAGCTCTTCAACCCTTTCTGGGAAACTGTCAATGTGGCTATGAAAACCATCTTCGGTCCCCAAATTTGCAGAACCTATGAGGATGCAATGCTGGGGTTGGGGAATGTTTTAGAGATCCTTCGAATGAAGGCTCAGCGAAAGGCATACCATATTTTAAAAGAACAACTGAGGCCAGATTACAGAAAGTTTTTCCTAGTAAAAAAAATAAATGTATCTAACCATATTAGAAAACATGTGCACCATGACAATAGCAATTGTTCATGATACAAGCGCTAGGGAAAAATTGCATGCACTTTCAATGTGTTTTTACACCAGGGCAAACTGTGCCCTAGTGCTAAAACATAATGGTATTAGCACTAGGGCAAACTTTGCTCTGGTCCGAAGTGATTCTTTTTTTTTTAACTAGGGCAGTTTTTGCCCTGTGATTATACCCTGCAACATTGTACTCACAAAGGTTCTGTAATCTGGACCCTAATGTGTGTAAACATGAAGCTGTATTAGATTCAACACAGCCATATTGTATCTTAGCTAAATTTAGCCTTAGAATAGTGTATACGCTTTCCTGCGTCGTCTTGGAAGAGCACAGTGTTTTACATGAAATATTTATGAAGGTATAAAACAAGTGGGTTTCTATGTAACCCACATCAGACCAGCAACTGCAATTGAGCAGGCAGATTCTGTAGCAATGCATTAGTAAACACAGCCAAGTATTTGCAGGAGACGTTTACCTTTTCAACAAATGAAGAGTAACCTCATTTCCACCCAGTTTTACTCTTCAGTTTTGCACAATGCTTTATAAACATTTAAAATTGCCTGTAGGGGGACCAAACTACATGTAACACGTGCTAACGTTGGTAGCCCCCTGAATGCAAGAACTTATTTAAAATGACCCCCGTAATGTGTTCATAAGTGCAGCGCATTTTTTCGCCAAACTTTGAGATGTAACAAATGCACAATAAATAACTGAATAAATAAATATATACATAAATGTGGCATGAATTGCTAGGATTATTTAATGCTGCAGTAATATGTATTTTCAAAACATTGTGGTTATTGTCCCAGTCCATATGCCAAGGAAAATGCACTGTCCTAGTGCAAGGTGTATGTGATATGAGCTCATCCCAACCTTGCATTGGACGCACGGATGAAAGGCAGATAGTAGTTGATTATAATACATCTATGGCCGGGATTGTAGAGAAGCACTGCCTGCTATTTTAAATTTTAAAATCATTGTACATTTTCCTTAGCATGCCTAATAATATGAATTTAAAATGTGGGGTCAAGACCTTGCAAAGCAGAACACATGTCGTTAATACATCCCCAACCAACAATAAATATGAATCACATGCTTTAAACAAGCAAGAGCCCTATCACAGACAACATCCTACTAATGTAAAGATTAATTTTAAGCAGTCTTTCATTAATTCAAGTGCATTTTAAGGGCAAAATGCATTAGTAATTTGCAATGCAGCAAAAAATACCTTTGATAAAATGTGTGCAGGATACATGCAAGCCCCATATAAATGATCATTAATGATTCTTAGGCAATAGTACCAGAATGTCCCCCTTCTCTCAATTTGGAATATCGTCATTCACAGTGTTGTTTTTTAAACATTTTTCTATATTAAGATTATATGTCTTTTATATGTAATTCTTGAAGGATGTCTGTGTATAGGGAACTGGGGGATCATTACCCTAAACTCTGGGAGCAATCAAACCCGAGGAATTGAGAAGCTCTTAATACAGTATCCTATGTTGCAGTATTTGTATCTGTACATCAACACCCTGATGGAGTGTGAATCGACACATATAGTTTGTAGTTATACACTCTTTAAGATTATGATGAGAGTTGTGAAAAAATAAATGAGCATCATGTCAAATGGGCATTATGTACTTTAAATCATGCAGCCATTTAATCACAGAGATATATGTCAACTGTATAGATCTATGACAATTCTTGTGTTTCAAAAATGCACTTTTGATTTTATGCAAAACAGGCAGAACACCACATTAGGACTATTTTCCCCTTTCCCATTGTCATAATGATATTTCAGAAGAGTACAACAGACAATTAGCAAATAGTTAATCTTGGAAACATAACCTTCGTCAGAAATGAACGTATGTGGTTATTCATGGTTTTGATAATGTTCTTTTCTACCTAAACTGAGGATAACATTCAAATCAATATAACTGTGTATACTGGAAGCACTATTTGCAAATATACTTTGCACAATTATAAACATTGCAACTTGCAATGTTAGTACCCATATATATATATATATATATATATATATATATATATATATATATATATATATATATGGAAAACAAGAACTGCAATTGCGCGGTTCACAGCAGCACTCCTCCATTTAGGATCCAAAGAATCACGTTTGGCCATCATCTTCGTGTTAAAAGTCCTTTATTGTTCAGTACGTGGACACTTGAAGAAAACAAACACACAATTACGCATATATATATATATATATATATATATATATATATGCCTCTTTTTAGTAATTTCGTTTCCAGCGAATACACAACATTGTGCCTCCCTTCTTTCTTTTTAGGGGTGGGGGGGTGTGCTCAAATGAACAACAATGATCTTTTTCTTCTGTGAGCACAAAGACAGTGTACCGCATGCACAAAACCTATTAATTTATAAAATATAGAAAATAACGAACACAATTGTAGACATTATCTTGACTCTCTGCTCCGACACAATGTCTGTCAGAGACTCAGCACAAGCCACATAGCGTTTCCCCACCACACCTTGTAGGATTCCACTGTCATAATTGCTCATTCTACTTTTAATCTTATAATAACGCAACAGCCTCCCCATTCAAGATTGCTGTTTTTGTTTTTTCACTGCTGGTCACCTACCTCTAGCAAATGTGCACTGGGAATGTGAACCTCAATCACTGAGACAGAGGAAAAGAGTGAAAGTGAGAGAGAGAGGGGCGGGGACGACAGAGAGAGAGAGATGCACAATTACAGAGAGAAGAGAGACAAATAGAAAGTAAAGCCTGGAGAATGAGAGTTAGAGTGGTCGAGAAAGAGAGAGGGAGTGTGAGAGGCGTAAATGTGATGAATTTGCACGTGATGTGTTGGTTAAGTGTGAGTGTAATTGCACAAATCTTTTCCACCTATTTTGTCCAATTATGCCCCCACTGAAATGTGCCTATGCCGCAATGAATCACCTGTAATTGTGCAATTGCACAGCAATCTCCTGTCAAAAATGTCTGCAAAAACATCAATTTTAGCCAGGAGAAACAGGAAATATTTGTCTTCATGCAAGGACAAATTGTCATGCCAAGTCGTTTTTTTCCACAAAACCAAAAGCGGAATATAAGGTGAATTTGCTCATTTCTATATGCTGCGAGAATGTTGCCAATCCTTGCTGCTGTGTGCAGCTAGTGTGTAAGTGTAAGTAATGTAAGGAGCCAGGAATGAGTCACAGACACAGTGAGCTCATAGTTATGGCAAAATAAAAGTGGTTGGGAAAGGCCTCACTATCCCTACTCTACGAGGTTTTTCCCTACCTCAACCAAAACTAAAGGTCTGTCCATTGTCTAAGTGTCCAAAACAAAATGTACTGTGTACGTTATCCTATTCTTGCCCTCATATTCTAAAAAACAACTCCAGTATGTGAAGGACAATGTCTCGGGCCTGGTGAGTGCCCAAACGTTCAAGTTCAAATAAAAAGCATAACTCCAACACAAAAGTTTCCAATTTATTAAAGGTCACAGTTCCAGGTGACAACTCCCTTCCCCAGGTTTCTCTTAAGGATAACGTTCACAGTACTAGGGGACAACTTCTTTCCCCAGGTTTCTCTTCAAGAGACTTCAAGTTCCCAAGGGCATGAATCTTCCTTAGGGCTCTTTGTTGCCTACAATCAAGGGCAATAAGGCTAAAAAATGCAATTGTGTTGATCTCGAATAGATCATTGAAATAAGGACAGATTGATTGAAAAAAGATGTTCATCATTAAAATCTCTATCACCACATTTCCACAGATTAGTTAATTCAATTAAAATTGACTAAGATTTTTTTTTCCAATTAACATAACATGAGCAGCATAAAAAGACCATTATTACAATTACATTTGGGGTCACACAAATCAAATATTGTTTTCCAAACCTAAAAAGGCAATGTCAAAAAATATAAATTTTACAATTTAGCCAGTCAACACGAAGGAGCAAATGAATTTGTGGTGTCAAACATAATACCACAATGTTTAGGAAATAAAAACCCAGCAGTGCAGTATACACTATCTTCCTGTGATGAGCAATGTTTTTTTGCAGGAGAATTTGCAAAAAAGTAATTGGTGTAATATTTCCTAAAGAAAAGTCGTTCTTTGTTTTGTATTAATTGGTCAAACTGTCGAAACTAAAGCAATAAGTATGGCTTTCCAATGCTAGCATACAAACAGATTATACAACTGCAGAGTTTGTATTGTTTCAACAATATCACAATAACAAAGTTCCTGAATATTTGCATGGAAATTCACAATCAACATCTACAAAATGTTAGCATGTCTCTTCTATATACCGTCCCATTGATCATCACCAATACACAGTCCAGATCAGGAGGAGCTGGACATATTAGATCAGCTAATAATGCACCTCAAAATGAATGAGTAAACCAGGCACAACATTGCCTATTATAAGATTGCCTTTATACTCGCTCTACTCGCTGTGCCACTTGACAGCCGGTCAAGTGGCACAGCGAGTAGAGCGCCCGCTTTGACACCCGTGCAGAGCCTGTTAACGCAGGTTCGAATCCCGGCGGGGCCAAACTCAGCCTTTCATCCTTCCGAGGTCGATAAATGAGCACCACACACCGTGGGTAATAATAAGCAGCGCTCATATACCTGAGGGTTTGTAGCGCTATATAAAAAAAGCCTAATTATTATATCACGAGAAAAACTAGAGTATAATTCAGCTATGACACCCATAACATGGGCCATTCTTCTGAATAGGGCAATTTGTGTAAATTGACAATAAAATAGACATGCATGTGAATAAGAAGGACAACATAACTGTGGAATGAATGTAAAATGAAGTTAATATAACCACAGCAGAGCAGAGGCAGTCTCTACACGCAAGATGCTGAATAACGGTGGGACCTTTAAAATCATCATCATCATCCTCCAAAGCTCAGAAGAAGACAGAGGCAGTCTCTGAAGTAACAAGAAAGACCAGGCCTCTTCCCACCAGATTTAGGGCAGGACCGTTGAAATCCTTAGCGTCTTCAAAAGTGCAAGGCAGAGCCAAAGCAGTTTGTACTGTCTGGGCTGCAGGGTGCTTGGATGCTTGGGTCTGGAAGTACAAATATGACCTGCCACTGAGACTTTACACAAGGTTGAGACAATAACAACAGTTAGGGCTTTGTAGATTAGTGTTGTCACTATTACTGAATATTATTATAAACTAACTGAGCTCTGGAAAGAAGCGTGTCACAGCTGCTTCGAATAAGTTGGGTGTTGCTCACCTTGGTAAGTGTTTCTTGATGTTGTACGTTCCACTGCTTCCCTCTGTTCCAGCTGTGGCCCAGTGGCATGCAGTCATGGAGGCTCCTGGTTTATTGTATAATTCATACAAATCATGTATAAGGGACCTGAGTGTGGTTGTTTAGTATTCTTTCTTTGTTGGATTATTTTCTTCAGGATGACCAGGGGCCTATGGCCTGGAACCTGATGCCATTCCTCCTGGTCTCTTGGACCTAGCGTTCTCACTCTCCCCCTTCACACTTGATGTCTCTTCCACAAACACTCCATTCTCCAGGTTCCAATCACTACTACATGACTTATTCTCTTATCAATTCCTACTGCTAACTTTCACCCCTAATTCTCAGGAGCCTCAACCAGGGGTCACTGCATGCATACACTGTCTCTGCACAGACCTGTGTCAGGTGCTGTGCAAAGGGAAGAATACCCACTCACATGAGGACCTGAAACTCTACCTCTCTGCCCTGAACTCTCTCAAGTCCTATCTTGATAGATTTCTACTGCACCCTCATTGACTCTCACTCCAACCATCCTCGCCAGCTACAGGTTACCCTAAACTCTATCCTTACTCCTCCTTCACCTAGGGCTGTTACCTCGAGTCTCTCACAGCTAATGATCTATCTGAATGTTTTTCTGCAAAAATGTCCCACTTTAGAGGCACTCTCCTGACCTTCTTCACACTCCATCCTCCTACATGCGACACTCCTCCTATTCTACCAACATCCTCTGCTTCTGTCTCCCACTTTTGTAACACTAATGTTGTAGAAGTCCTATCTATACTGATGAAGGCTAACCCCTCTTGTGCCCCCATCAGACCCTCTTGCTCCTTAGCTAGTCAAGCCTACTGCCCCTTTAGTGGCCTGCCACCTTAGTTAACTCTTCAACCTGCCCTCCTCTTGCTTTCCCTCTTTTCTTTAAATCAGCCAGGGTCATCTCGCTCCTAAAAAAATCAAGGTGCTGAAACAAATCTGCAATCAAACCTTTGACCTTTGTCTCTCCTTCCACACTACTTTTAAGTGCTCTAAAGGCTTGTGTTTAACTGTCTCACACATTCCTTAGACATTAGACATCCACAACCTTTGAGACCTCCTACACCCAAGTTACCGCCAGTGTCAATCCACAGACTCTGCTCTCATGAATGTCTAAGCAATCCAACCTATCCTCTATCCTAATTCTCCTTGACCTGGCCTCAGCCTTTGACACTGTCGATCACTCTCTGATCTCCAAAGTGGGAACCCGGGGTGCTAAAAAAAGGATTTTTCTTCCAACACAGGTGTAGGAAGGAAAATCCTTTTCCAAGATGGCTGCCATGGAAAGGGAAGGCGGGGTTCCGTTCAGGGCCCCTCTTCTCTTTCCATGGCAGCCTGCAGAAGGCGAGCGAGAACCTATGACCCTATTACCACAAACACTTTACCATAAAGCTAGTCCCAGGTGGACATGGCCACTTTAACCCCATGTGTTGTCCCTCATGGTCATGGCCAGGAGCCTGATTGTCTGGATCATGACCTTTTTCCAAGACCCGGACAATCTGACCACTGCCCATGGCCACAGGCTACACCCCAGCCAACAAAGGTAAATCAATATTTTTTGTACCTACATTATGACATTTGTCAAAAAACAAAATACATTCACACTTTACGAAAAAAAACATTTATATCTAGATCTATAATCTTTTTGCAAATCTTTGTGTAGATTTTTTCAAATGGCAACACATTTATAAGCCTTCACAATATTTGGGACCCCTCTCTAATTTTGCCTCCTCTTGACAAAATCCCACCAAACTTCGTAAAAACATTTATATCTAGATCTATTATCAGTTTGCCAAAATAAGTGTAGATTTTTCAAATTGCTCCTCATTTATAAACCTTTACATCATATTGGAACCCCCCTCTAATTTTGCCCCCTCTTGACAAAATCCCACCAAACTTTGTAACAACAATAATATCTAGTTCTATTATCAGTTTGCCAAATTAAGTGTACATTCGTCAAATGGCACCTAATTTATATGCCTTTACATTATATTGCCCCTTCTTGACAGAATCCCAACAAACTTTGCAAACACGTTCGGAATCAGGACGGGAATAAAATTACAAAATTGCATGCGGTTTCATTGAGTGGTGCCAAAGTTATATGCCATCCAAAAACTGTCCCCAAACATCTGAAGTGTCCCTGAACTTCTCAGGACTGTTCGCGAACATCCGAACGGTTTGCGGACTTTCGTGGTGATAACCACCCGTTTGTTTGCTTCTTGCAGCCATATTCCATCCCATCATCATCACCCCTCACCCCCCAGAGATTATTTGATAAATTTGACAAGTGCAATGTTGTGTTTCTTAATCTGTTTTAACTGCGAATCAAAGCTGGCGGGCATTTCCAAAAATCTGACTAACCTCATGCTTTACGCCAACCAATCAGCGAACACGTTGTGTGTCCGTGGACATGATGAAAGTCTATTAGCCAATCGGTGCCCTGTACGCGGAGCAAACAGGGAAGTGTTTCCGCGGAGCGGACGTAGCTATCACTCATTTTTTTGCCTTACATTTTGGTCATTCAAAAAAAAAACTATTGGACAGATTTACACCAAATTAAGAAAAGCACGCTTTCGGGACCAAGTCGCCACTCCTGCCGCAAATTTGGTGAAAATCTGTCCAGCGGTTTGGGCTGTAGGCCTGAGCAAACATTTTTTTCCCATTATGTCTATGGGAAAAAAAGACATTTTGGGCCCCCTCTATAACTTTGCCCCTCCCCCCGGGCCAAACCTCACCAAGCTCTGCAAAATAATTCAGAGTGGGCCATATACTTTTTTTGCAAAGTTTGGTGAGGATTCGTCCAGGGGGAGCAAAGTTATCAGCCGCTCAAAAAGTGCTCTTCCTATGGGATTAGCAACTTAACCATAACTACATGGCAGCTACCGCAGGCCATGTAATAACTAACTTCTAACTTGAATTCACAACATATTTTTGATTTGTTTTAGTATATGAGCTGCTAGTCTTTCTTGTGCATGTCCATTGCTTATGTTAATGTGCTATTACGCACAAACACATCCACCAAATAGTGCATAGTGCACCCAGCAGTAGTTTACTGAGAAAGTTTGATGAATCTCTTTTTATATTAATCAAGTTTAATTGTTTCTTTAGGATAACATTAATATAATTAATTTGAGTTTTCAACTGTATTTCAATCATGTTGAAATGCATTAAATAAGTTATACCATTTATTTTCTAATTTCATCAGTATATATTTGTTTTAATATTGTTTCAAGGTATTGTGAAAGTGAAAATGGAAGGCAACTGCCAATGAGAAGGATGAGGAGGAGGCACAAACAACACGGAATCCAGACTGGAATATTGAAAGTTTATTTTGAGGAAATATTGACAGTGTGGGGGGGGTTAGAAAATGAAATTGTATGGGCAGAAAAACCACGTGCGTGCAGTGGTGAGCAAGGTAAGTAAGTAGTGGCTAGCGACCCATTAGGAAAGTGGCATCCTAATGGTTCCTAGGGCTGAAAGGATCAGCAGAATCAGAAGATTCTACACCTTATTGGCACCAATATAACCTTAAAGGCAAAGATTACAAAATAATGGACATTCTAATTAAAAACAAGGAAATTAAAGGTAGGCTCCTGAAAGAAATATATCCAGAATATTTGCTGGGAAAACTATTAGCATTTGCAGTGTCCTCTTATATGCACATTAGTGAACAGTTAAGAAGGATTGAAGCTTAGTTGGGTAAGGCCTCAATTAGGAGCTAGCAACTAATAATACTGAGGCCAGTTTTGTGGTACATTTATAAAAGGGTGCAGTGTATAGCAAAGAAGAGCTATAGCTACTGAGTAATCTACCTTTTCTAAGAAGGGTTCTGGGAATTTCTAGGGAAAGTGATTTCAGAGAAGCTTGGTTGGCTGAGCAGCAGCCTCCGGTGACCCCCTGGAGAATTCTTAAGCAAAGTAAGCTCTGTTGTTGTAGGTGGGGCAAGTACATTTTGGTTACACTTACCACACCCTAACAGAACCTGTGATTGTCCTGTGTAATGCACCCCCTTGGTGAGTAATACAACTGAGCTTATACTCTATCTGGTGGGAAGCACATTAAACATGGTGACTTCCACTTGTAAATTACACTGGCTAATGCACAAGGACATAATTATGGCCAAACACTATAGATGGATAAAATGACACCAAACTCACTGCCTTACTATTAGAGACGTTTATATATCCATGCATAGAAGGACAAAGGTGGATTTAAAACTGGGGATAAAGGCTGAAAGCAGGTAGGAGGTGAAAAATGCAAAATTGAATCAAGGGGACATTCCTTTTTTTCTGTTGGTGAAGGGAGGAGCACTGGCATTTAATACAGAGTTCAGTCACAAGATGATAACATATATAATAACAAATCAGAATGAGGGAAGAAAACTATTAATATATCATCATGGAATATTTCAGGTATGCAGTCAAAAGAACTGAATCAAGAATGGCTGAAGTGTATTGTTGTTTTGGTATCTCAAGAAACATGAATTGTGCAACAGATTGAGTTACAGGGATAGGTTACAGCCTAGACCCCTGCTGCAAGAGTAAAGAAGAAAGGGTGCCCCTAGAGAGCATTTAATTGTCAATCACCTTAGAACTAGAATTGCAAATGAAAAAGATAGATTTAGACAATTTTAAAAAGTAGTATTGTAAATAGCTAGATTAAAATTAATAGAGCATATTGTGTACGAGTGCAATATAAATAAAATATAAATATCAATATCAACAAAGTTGCAGACTAATACATTGAGTAATATATTTATTATGGCTCGTGAAATCTCTAGGGGTATTCTGGGGAATAGTATTCCCATGATATTAGAACAGGACTTGCACATAATATATGGGCAGGGGGACGGGGGGAGGGGGTAAATAGTTACAACAGAAAACCAGGAAGAAATGTTGAATGGCATCAATTCTGTATATTGTGTAGATCATTTTATGTGTGATTTAGAAATCTATGAGTCCAATTTGGCTATAGAGCAGCTAAATACAATGTTCTCCTAAAAAACCCACCAAGGTTCACTTTCAACACTGATGGGCATACAGTATTATTGATTAAAACTTATTCCAAACTGAACATTGGAGCTTAGTAAAATACCTTGGTTGTAACTTAGATAATGGGGTAATGTCAATCAATGGTAAATACATTAAATGGGATTACTGCAGAAAGGTCAATTAACAAAGAGTTACAGGTGCCGAGCACAATGCCTCAAATCCAATATTTCAGATACTGGTAAAGTGGAGGCATTTAAAGAATTGACTTGGTGATGGGCCAAAGATTGGCAATAAAATCAGTTAAAAAGTAAAACAAAATGGCTTGTTGGTTTGATAAATGTTGTAAAGAAAAGATGGAGAGTTGTTCTGTCCATTCAAAGAACGTTTCCTAAAACACAGCTGGCATACATCTGCTAAGGCTAAGTACAAAAATAAGTTTAAAGTTAGCAAACAGAGTTAGGGTGTACACAGAGTTTTGGAAGATAGCAACGTTTAGGGATGTTTGTAAAGATTGGGGTATAGTGACGAGGTTTAGCCATCAAAGGGCAAGAATAATACTATAAAATCAAATATCCAAGTGGACCAATGGGTATCTATTGTTATGTCCTTTTACACAACTGAACAACATTTCACTGATCCAGCTGTTAACCTACAAAGTGCACTATCTCTGCAGATCTTTGATCTTTACCAGGGAATATGTGGAGAAGGTCTTTGCAATTCAGCTTTGCTGTAAAGCGCCAGGGGCAGACGGGTATCCTTCTGATCCAGATACAAACATAGTTTCTGGGCCCTTCTGGCAGTACATACTGCCTGCCTAATAATAGCCCATATTCAGGTCTGTAATAGTACCTCTTTATAAAAATGGTAACAGGTGCCTGCATGAGACCTATACACTGATAACTCTCCTCCCATGGTCAATAACATTTTTGGGAAAACTCTCCTCCCGGGGTCATTAAACGTTTTTGACAATGAAGGAAAATTACATACTTTGTGACTCTCAATTTGACCGCCGTAGGAATTTGGGCTAAATTTACCAGGGCTTAAATATACACACATATAACAATATGTTTTTCAATGGAATACTAATATTTCCTTCGTTTATCTTACAGCACGCTTTGCCCATGTTATCCATGCACAGCACTGGGATTCTTTGAAAGGTTTAGACATTATCAATGAACTCTTATGCATCCTGGTGGAGCAACACAGTGACAATGTTGCAGGGTTAAGGTTGGGGAAGTTAACAGAAGATTCTAACAGTAGGAAGGTGCAAGGCAAAGTTGTCTCCTGCACCTACCCTATTTAACTTATTTACAAACTACTTGTCACATGCGTTAAGTCGGTGCACACCCAATGATTGTAAGATAGGTAATAAGCATATCCCTTTTTTGAGCCAGGCAGAGAATGCTGTGTTAATAGTTAGAATGCCCACAACATTAAAGATACATGGGGCCTTGTGTACAAATTATATGAAATCTAAGGGTCTAATTGTCAATTTTCAGAAATCCCTTACTATTGTGTTTGAAAAGAGGAAGTGTTGTCTTGAGGCAATGGTGATACATGGGATCAGAAAGAAAAAGTTGCTTTAGTTATTCACATTTTGACCCAGATGTATTTACATTTGTCAATGGGATGAGAACATAGCTGGCCAAACTACACAATGATACAGGAACAAAATGGTGCTCATGTTTATTTATTTATTAAAAATGTTTATATAATGTGGACATGGCTAAAAAGCATCAGCATCACAATAAACAACATATATAAAATTGTAATATAAAAACATACACACAATTAACACAATAACAAATAAAAACATGTTACTTGTCCCGTAGTTCAAACACCAAAACCCTCATACTAAAAACGTTTTAAAATTCATACCAAATAACCAACTCTAAAACTATCTATTTCTGATTCCTAAGGATAGAAAAGCTCCCTGATCATCTAAAATGCCTGACCCTTACACCAGGCTTTCACTTTCTTTCTAAACTTGAGGTAATAGTTAGTCACAGTAAGGTCCTTTGGGACGGCGGTCCACAGTTCATCAGGTTTATTTTAATCTTCATAGATATTTAGAAAGTGCTTAAAGCCATAGGCATGGGAGTGCTTCAAAAGCTTAAGAAACCATAAAAACAATCTCCACTGTTAACAAGACGGATGGAGTTGAAACTGGTGGGTTTTTAATGCTTTTTGAAAATCATACAAATGGGGACCACAGCCTAGTGTAACCAAACTCTAGTGCCTATGGGTGTGAGATGTGGCCAACTTGTAGACTAATAAGCCATTCTATTCACAAGGAATGTAGGATAATTACTATAGATGCACTTACGCACATATCCGGCTACTATAAAGGAATTTCTAGCTGTAAAGGCCAGCCAATGAAGAATGCATCAGTCTGGGGTTATATGTGCACAATAAGGAATATTCAAAACACAATATTGTTCTGTACAGCCAGTAGCTTATGACAAAGGGATTTAGAAAGTTCAACATGACGTGTATTGCGGTAATCCAACTTTTAGCCAATTATAGCTAGGGAAACAACCATCACGTGATTGGGGATTGAGACAAGAACAGATCTGTTTAAATAATCTCACAAAATAGGAAGTACTAGTCATGGTCTAGTGGATCTCTGAAAGGAAATATAGAACCAAATCAAAATTGGAACCCAGCATCTTGACCCAGTTTAGTATCCTGAGGTTGCAAGAGGGTAGGCTGGAATCAACAGACTCTTGAATCATAAACACAGGGTATGTGACTAGGGAAAGAGGTGGGTCGCCCACACCAAACTACAGAAAAACCTTGTTCTGGGGAGACTTCAACAAATTCAAAATTAAGAGAAGGTAGTGAATCATTAATGGCACCTGACACAATAGTCTGTGCAGTAACACTCTTACCAAGTATTCAGTGGTATATTTGTTGATTTTATTATTCATGGAATGATGAATTTCCTGAAGACATTCAAAAGCAGCAGGTTTAGAAGACATGGGAAGTGCTTTATTTTCTAAATACTATAATTCTTGAAATATAGCTACACAACACTTCTTAGCTGACCCAATTTCAGGTTTCTATTTCTTTCTACTTGATTTTAGAATGTCATGATTGACAGCAGACTTATTTCCCTGCCACCTATGCCAGAGTTTCCTAGGTTCAGAATAAGGTTTCAGTAATTCCGGTGCTAACAAGTGTTGTCAGTTAGAATTGGAGCTGCCCTTTCAAAGCCTTAAACGGGCTATAGGTTTGATAGTTTCAGATCTTATTACAGGTTTCAACTTGATAATTAAGATTAGACTCTAAATAGAGCAAATCAAAAGTTTATTGGATCATTGGTAGGAGCAATTAAGGTTGTAGAATCAATGTTTTGCAGCAGTGTGCGCGAGATAATCCATCAGAGCGACCAGGATGCCTTCTGTATCATGACCCAGTTGAAACCCAGATATAGATGAGTGAAAGAAAAAGGATTTCTCCAGAAATGTGGTCAAAAGAGGATAGACAAGGAAATCAAGCAATTTCATAAGAAAGGTGATCTTCTGGTTTCAGTACACATACCATATCAAGTAATGGGGAAATGAAACAAGCAGAATGGGAAAGGTTACCAAATCAGGTCATTTAACCAAGATAGTAGTAGACAATGGAGGATTGCTCAGTTCTTTACCGACAGAAAACTTTATTAGACAAATCAAGAGCACTGTCTATCCTATTCATGAAGCATCTCATCTCAGCCTTCAGGACTGCTGATCTATAAATCCTAAATTATCTTCTCAGTTGAGTTGACGGTATCATGATTGTGAAGAAAGGATGCCGGTTTGCCCAAGAGTCGCTCCCTTATGTCTTCATGTTATTCTTGTATGTCTGATTCTTGTGGCTAATATTTCTCAAACAATGTTAGCTGTGAGGCTTTCACTGGTTTGCATTCTAAACATTCTGACTTCAAAAGCAGACATGGAAACAATAATGTACTTTGCTGGCAAGATCTCAACAATACACTTCCTCTCTAGAAGGGCCTGTTTCATAGAGATACTGGGGTTCATTACAGGTTTGCCGGTCCGGGAACTACAGTACCGGTAAGCTTGCTGGTACCAAAGTTCCCGGACAGGCAAACTACGAGGTCTGCTTGCGGGTGCCATTATGGCTGCCAGCTCTGTCCTGGTGGCCATACCAGCACCCACAAGTAGAACTTGACGGTAGCACCAGCACCGTTATTAACATGCCGGTGCTACCATGCTCCCCATTCCCATTGAGCCCTATGGGATCTCAAATGGGAATGGGGACTGACAATTACCAGCACCAGGCAATGGGTAATTACCGGGTCCGGCAGGGTCGGAATGCCCCAGTAATTGCCCATTGCAGGGTGCTGGATAAAAAACGACTCCGGCAGCAGTCGTTCCACTAATTACCGGCACGGCTATCGCCATAGTCGTAATGAGGCCCACTGTTTACTTTTACAAGACCCCTAAAGTACTCTCTCCAGTTTAACCGAGTTTGCAATTGAAATGCGTCACTTGCTAGGACAAGTGTTATTTAAATATTGCAAATAAAATCACATTTTATTTACTGAGTTTCTCAAATGCACGTTATTTATTACACCACCAAAACATTAATTGCTAGTTCAACTGTGTATTTAACAACTTATAGACCTTGGGTGGAGTTTCCTATCACTAAGGATAATGACCTTGCCTAACCTATGGCAAAGGAGAACATTAGCTCTCAATAATTACCCCTCAGTATCAGTATGAATTATGAAAGTGTGACATAATTGCTTAATTGTAGAAATGCAGGTGTCTCTATGGGTAGGCAGATGCTTTGACCGAGTTCATGATTCCATACATTTCAAATTCAGTCTACTAGGCATCAAATCAAACCTTTTCCCAAACCCCCCCAAAATTCTAGTGTGACTTTAGAATGCTTGAGCAGGACAGGCAGTTTTGATGGAACACAGTCATATGCAGAAACCAAGAAAGTGCAAATCAATGTGCAAAGTAAATTAATTATATTTATTATTATTTATTTTGATTTATATAAACCTTTACAAAAAGATAAAAAATACAAACAGTAGAAAACAATTTCATTTGCATAAAATCATAATAAAGAAAACCAATTCAATGTCCTCCATTAAATACATAGTGCAAATAAATACACAATTTATCCAAACAATTTCAATTTTCATGGCATATCCAATTTCCATTACGGCTAGAGTCTCAATTTCATCAATTTCATCAGTTTGGTTAAAGTAAATATTAAAACAACAGCAAGATTTACAATGACAACAACTAAATTCCTTAAAACATACATCTTATCCTCTGTTTATCCGCATTACAAGGACTCATTTTGAGTTTTAGAACAGTTTACAAACATCTGTTAAGAATCTCAGTACAGTCAGTTTTAGTGCGTTCGATTTACCATGCAATATCTGTAACCATAAGTTTTCTACGAGGACCCAACCTGCAACATTAACAAATTTACTAAATAACTCAATGGGCCTCATTACGATTTTGGAGGTAGCCATGCCCTTAATAAGGGCATGGCTACTCCCAAACTCGGGTTCCGACTCCGACCTTGGAGGGCCCAGTAATTCCCTTTTGCGGGACCCGAAGCCGGTACGTCCCCATTCCCATTTGAGCCCCAATAGGGCTCAATGGGAATGGGGAGGATGGTAGCAGCAGTACTGTTCATAACGGTACCATTGCTACCATCCTGTTCTGCTTGCGGGCGCCGCTCTGCACATCTGGTCTGACCAGGAGGAACTTGTAGTGTGGCGGTAGAGTTATCACTCTACCGCCAGGGTCCTAATGAGGCCCAATGTGTTGTATTCTTAACTCTGGACAATATATTACCAAATGTAGCAATGTCTAAGTCACTTTACTACTTCTGCAAAAGAGACAAATGGGATCAAAGTTTAGAGAGCTATCACAAATAAGTTGTATTTTGCGAGTCAGTAAAACGTTTATTCTAAAACGCATAAACGTGCTTCTTACAATTTGATTATGAAAGCAGCATAAATAGTGCTCAGCCTTTCCCACTTCTTTTGACTTGAAATCAAGTGGCAATACAGTCGAGATTTCATTAATTCATCAATGTTGTTTGCCCAAACCCACCTTTGAACGATTTTCTTTGCTTTCTTTGGAATGGAAAGCAGAGTTTCACCCGATAACTTTATAATCCCCAAAGTCCTTATACAGTTTATATGTAATTCATAGATAAAACCATTTTTAATGAGCCCTTGCACACATCTCTGCTCAGTTTAGCATAAATACTTCTCTCTGGGCTGATGTAGCATTTCCTGAAGAGTGATAGTCTAAGCCAAATAAACATGCTTTGTATTGATTGCAAGCCCATTTAATATCTATGGCACAGGGGGCACACATTGGGGGAGGCAATAGAATGCAGAGCGCCATAGTGTCGCTTCCATACAGTACAATTCCGGTAAAATCCAAGATGGGAACAAATCTAGGCCATAACAGAGTTTAGGAACCACTTTTGCCAGATAAAACTTTCTCACTGGCAATGAGGAGCATTTTCCATATTTACCATCCAATCTTCTCATCTGTCTGGATTACATACATATCTTATCTTTTAGGTCATTTCTGTAGAACGCCTTAGTATGTTTCAATACGATCGGATAACTTAAATAAACCATGGACCATCTTACTTGTAGTCTTCAATTGCACATAGACCATTTAAGAGAGATACCCCATTTCTTTTTGTTCAGTATTATTATCACAGATTTCTAGGGGTTGACCATTAGATTATTCACTTTCATGACGCTGTAGACCTATAGGAGTTGGTTGATTAATAAAAAATCATTTGTGTATGCTACCCAAGACATATTTCCAGCCCCCCTATATGTGGGGGTACAAAGGAAGCAATGGATAGGGGAGTTGTGACATCTGCTATGTGTACGTTAAATAGGCAGGGCACAAAATAAGTAAATTAAGGTTAGAACTATGAGGTGTTGATTAAAAAAGGCAGCAACCGGCCACATTTATGTTATTGTTCTGTATATTGCATTGCCACCCATTTGGCCCCCTTCAGGAATGGTCTGTGAAGGAACCAAACAGGTACTCTGTCCACATCTGGCCAAGCACTACGGAGAATACCTAGATGGCAGCTAACATAGCTACACTGCTTGTGCATGAGTGGCCAAACATCTACCATCCCTTACAAGGATTCCCTTGCATCCAGATTGCTATGCGTGTACATTAAGGTTAACACTGCATATTATAGGTAAACACTTCCACAAAGGGACTCAGCTGGTACACCCATGCCCTTTGTCTGGACAAGTGAGAATGGAGCCTACAGTTTCCAGGCATGATTGGTGAGAAATACTTAAATGTTCGTTTGGTATTGTCTTGGTAACCTTCTTTCTGCAGCCTTGATGGATCACAGCAGGGTGAGTGAGGTCACTGACTACTCTCCATTCTATGAGCCTTTCAACTCAATGTGATGATGGGGTCCCTGCACTTTCTCATCAGTTGTATGACAGACAATCTGTGGTTTAACTGCATGTGTCAAATTCTTGTGACTGGCCTGCACTGAACCGAAATAGGGCGGCCAAGCTAAAAGAGATGGTGTGTACAAGTGGTTGCATTGTTCCCCACTTGATCACATTAAGGGCTCTTAGAAAAAACTCTTACTGGGTCAAAGTGAACATTTTATGTAGTGGACCAACTGTGTTAGCATGTAAGTGCAGTTGGGGCTCTTGCGTGCAATTTTCAAATTTTACAAAACAGAGTTTGAAAGGATTAAACTGGAGGCTAACAACAGGAGGAATTGCCTGTGCTCTGTACAATTACATTCTGTTTTTCAAAAGATGTTAATGCTGCTTGCTAATAATACTTTTCAGATGGCATTTACAATGGATTCATATAGAATCCGCCTACTTCAAGCAGGTGCTAAATGCATCTGGATTCCATAGGAATCTATTCATTTTATTCATGAATGGAAATCTCATGCAGGCACAAAACAGAGAAGTTTTGCAGGTGTAGTGGGATGGGTGGGGAGTAAACGGTTTGGTTTCCCCTCCTGTCTCCCACTTCACCTGCTACACTCTTTAAAACTTCCCAAGAGCATTCAAATAGATGTAAAGACTGGTGTAATAGGTTTATACCTCATCTTTACACATACTTCACTGTACAATGGGTTTTAAAATAATGCAGACAATCTTGCTGATCTTGAGCGTTCAAAGGAATACAGTATACAATACTGATCATTTGATGAGACGTGTCATTTGTTTGTTCAAGCAATTAAGACTACTTTAAAATACATGCACCTTTAATTGTCTAATGTTTATTTATTTGTTTCCTTCCTCTATAGGGATTCTATAATTGTGTGCTGCATAAATTCCTGCACAAGTATGTTTGCGGGCTTTGTCATCTTCTCCATTGTTGGATTCATGGCTCATGTAACACATAGGCCTATTGCAGATGTAGCAGCTTCAGGTATGCGGTTTCTTCAATGACATTTGACAGCAGTTTTAATGTATAATCTGCATATGTTTTGTAATCACATGTAATGTTCAATATGCTTGCTGAATAACTACAATCGGTAGCAAGTTGTATTGTTTTATAGTGGGAATCTTGATAAGAAGCATATATTTATTAAGTTAGTAAGATGCACCACTATGTTTGTACTACATCTGTTTAAACTTGTTATAGTGTTTGGTTTTCTTCTGACAGTCTCATGCAGAATATGGATTGTTTTGCATCTTTCTTCTATTTTACCCTATACATTGTCATGCGCATGCCATTACAAATGTCATTCGGCGTCCCCATTAGTTAACAAAGAAAGACACACACAGTGGTTGTTTGGGGGCAAAAAACATATTCTCATTAAGTATAAACCTATTGCATTAAATCATCGAAAATCATCGAATGACGGATCCATGACCAATATGTGATAGTATTGGATGGGTCCTGACAGAACTATGAAGCCACTTATCCAAAAATCCTGGATACAGGGCCTCATTACGACCCTGGCGGAAGACCATGGTGCTGTTAGCACCATGGTCCATGCCGGTAACTTACCGACTCCGCCATGGAGAAAGGGGGAATTACCACCCCATTACAAGGTTGATGGGGCGGTAATTCCCCCTTCCTCCATGGCCCTTCCCCATTCCCATTTTTGCCCAATAGAGCATAATGGGAATGGGGAAGGCGGTAATTACGGTACTGCAAATTGCGGTACCGTAATTAGAACCAAGGTCCCTTTGCGGGAACCCGCAAAGGGACCTCGTAATCAGGCGCTAAGGGATTACCGGTACGGGTACCCTTACCGGTACCGGTAATCCCTTAGCGCCAGGGTCGTAATGAGGCCCACAGTATCCAAAGAGATTTTCAAGCTCTATGTATCAACATGACTGCACAAAATGAAACTGAATTCCTTGACGTTGCGTGTGCCTACCCCTGACTTCTCTCCATGGGATGTATTAATTTACAAGCTGTACTTATTGTACCTGACCTATACAATGAAATTGTCTCTGGTCATTCTGTTTGAGTGGCATGTTGTCAGATGCCCGTTTTCTAGTGCGACCTCAGCTGTTGCTGTTGCTGATAGCTGTGTGACCAGAGGGAAACAAACAGACCTGTTTTTGCACTGAACAGCAGACATGCGTTTTGAGCCTGTCAACCTTTTCAAGGAAGATTCTCTCTGTGCCAAACCGTGTCAAGCATCCTTAGTAATGCGTGTTACTCATGAACAGCATCGTCTAAAAACTGTTGAACAAAGGAATCTGTAATGTATTTCCAGTTTGAGGCAGTGGTCGAAGTGTATGAAAAGAAGTAGTGAAACTACGTTCCTTGCTGGCCTGCACCCACTCCCCACAAACCCCATCACCATGTCCCCTCCCACACACAATACACCCCCCCAAACACTTGCACCTGCTGTTGATGGAACACTAAGTGCAAGATTCAACTTCTTCCTAGACATTTATTTTACAACCAAACAATTCCAGAACGGTTTATTTTTTTTTAAGTACAGGAGCACTGCTCCTGACCGCTCCCGCTCACTTTGACCACGGTTTGAGGTGATCCTCCAGTTGGAGGTCAAGATGTTTTTCTGCCAACTAGAGGATTACCTTATATTGAAAATATGTTGCAAAACACTTATTCAACCACTAGGCTACATGAGGCCATTCTGAAACAGAGCCTATGCTGTTCACGTGGAGCTCCCCTAACTAAAAATGTTTGATAAGCTAATGTGTTAGCTATTGACCGAATAACTGTAATATTTATCTGAACAACGAAAATATGACATACTTAAATTGAACAAAATTCTTGGAAAAATACCATGAAATAGTGGGCAGAAGAGTGTGATTAGTAACTATCTGGCAAGGGGGCGAAAGCCCTTGGATTTTTTGATTTTTATTAAGTAATAAAATGTTGGGGGTGATTCCATCTCTGAAAGGGAAATCTGCTAATTAGATGCCCCTGTCATAAGCTCCATGCCAAAAGCATAGTGTGTACTTGTGCCCTGATGCATCAGTATCCTGATTTGCAGAACCTTCTCTACCAGTGGAACAGAGCCGATTCAGACATCAAAGGTGCCCTGTTGACAGCTGCAGTGACATCCAAGTCTCTTCAGCACATGGCCTTTATTTAAAATATGCACAACTGTTCCCAAAACTGCATAACTCTGAAGTTCCTGTCCTAGTGGCCTACTGAACAGTAATTGTAAGTCATACCTCAGTTAGGGTATGATGGCCAGAGTTATGTCAACCACCTTAAATTGATTTCGCACATGTGTCAGACCTGTGGGCCCAGTTCAGCTATGGAAGGATTGTTTGTATTCCTCCTAGACAAGGCCAACCGCTGTCCACTGACAGGACTGTAGCCTTGGGGGCTTACTTCTCCTTGCTCCATTGTAAGGGGAGGTAACAACCTTTCCCCCACGTCAGCCACTCCACAGGTTGCTGGTATGGGAACAGAAACCAAGAGGCACACCTATTCACAGAGAGCCAAGTCTCACACCAGGGTGTTGCAATTTTAAAGGCCTTTGTTCTTAGAGTAAAGGGAGGGGATGATTTAGAGTAGACAGGGGAACTCTGTTCAAGGGAAGGAGACTTCCACCATTTTGAATCTCTCTGCCTATCTTTCTCTTTCCTGTCCCCTCCACTTCCTCTGGAGAAAAGCACTTTGGGTGTGAAATCAGAAGGGCCACGTTCATTTCAAGGGTAGGGATTGGACTACTAATGCAGGCTAGCTTTACTCCAATCACCTAGATACTTTTTTTCTGTAAAACAAGGGGTCTCCCTCCATTACTTTCGATTATTTTGAAGCATCTTTTGATCATCACTTGAGAAGATTTCTTTGGACCCTGATCAGAGAGCAGCACGTTCTAAAGTCCTCCAGGTTTGAGTTGAAGGCATGTGTTCCAAAGGCAGAGGCAGGCTTGGTCCCCTAACTATCTCCGGGGACCATTGGGGGTGAACACTGCTTCTGGACCTAAGCCTGCCTCTTTGTCAGTCACCTTGTTGCCTTCGTCCTCAATGAGCTGCCGGTCCTCTGAAGGTGTCCCAGCCTCCCATGTGTTTGGGAGCCTGAGAAAAGGACTGGCATGTACCCTTGGGATCCTGGAGTGGGACTCACAGCACCTGGAATCCAAAACAGCCAAGATCCCTGTTGTTGATTACGACCCACTCTGAGCCATGATTTGAGTACACCTCAATGCCGAGTGATCCAGCAGGACCCTTTGACGCTGCCCTTTGTCATCCATTTTTCTGTGTTCTGCGATCCTTCGTTCAACATCTTTTGAAGCCGCTACACGGCAGCTGAACTGCATCATTGCCTCGACTCAAACTTTGAAGTACCTCTTCCTTGCCATACTTGAGTCACTGTCCAAAATGGCAGCTTCTTCATTGCCACTTCTGCGAGTCGTTCGGCAGGGCACTGCTGTTTGCAGAGCCGTGACCTTTCAGCTTCTGCTTCAACCTGACTCGGCTGCCCATCTTGGTCCCAGCTCGACCGTCGACGATCTTTGACCTCCAAACCAGATCTGATAACTGCCTAATCTGCACAGCTCAAGTAGACGCTTGAAGACCACAGCTACCCTTCCGTTAGACCTTGACTCGATTCCAGCTTGCTTCTGGACTATTGTGACGGTCATTCCTGCAACCCTAGCTGACACAGTGGTCTACACAGAGAAGCATGTTTCGATGCTGTCGAAACACCAAAACATTTGCAGAGGCATTATTGGCTCATATCTCAACCACCCCACCCAACCGGGTCTATCTTTGGGCCCTAGAGACTGGCTATGTCATTTTAATCCGTTTTGCGATCTCAGGAAATATGCTTTTTGAAAATTGTGGTCTTTAAATTACTCTCCAAGCCTCATCACCCAGAGAGCTGCATCTATTCTATATTTGCATATTCTGTGTTCGTCTACAGGGGTGAGTTTTTACAGTGTTTTCTATTTAGTTAGTATTGTACATGGTGTGTCTTATTAAATTATATATTTTTGTAGCACCTTGATTGGACATTCCTTTATTTTGGAATGTTATACTTCGCTGTTTGGGTTACTACTGAACTACATTCAAACCCCTTTTAAAAGTATAGCCTTAACCTCAGCCCATGTTACCACAAAAGGCATCTCTTGACTGTGCCTGTTTTACCTTGCTGAGTGTGTTAGCTCTTGTCTTGTAGATGTGAGATGGCTGAGTGGGTGTTTTTAACCTCTATACATCCGTGTACTCATGCAGGGCAGAATTCAATTTATCAAAATGAAGTTAGACCCTTTTCTGCCATCACATGTTCAACGCAAACAATATGAAAACCTAATGGAAAAAGGTCAAAGACTTTCCGCTGGTGGATGAGTGAAGAAACCAAATCTTCTAAATTACTAATGGCTTTTGCCTGGTTGATCCTTTAATATACAAAACAAAAGTAATGTTTTGTTTTCAGCTGACAAAAAATAATCATTTTAAAAAACATGTAGGACCAAATATACAAAAGCAAATTAAAATAAAAAATGATACACATTTATTAATTGTGTTGCTTTGTGAAATGCACAGGTCACGTTATGCTCAGTAATGACTTGTGCATTTCCAGAAGACTTTGCTGTGGCTCAAATGATGAGTTGACCAGCCCTCTTGCACACATTATTATCTGGAACATCAATGTATTACAGGTTAGCAGCTCCCGCTTGGGTGCTAGGATGGCCTTTCCCATGGACCTTTATAATTGGTAGATGGCTGAAAGTTAATAACTTCATAAACTGATTAACCCCAGGGGTCATCAATGATGCAGACTCAGCAGGATGGACCTTCTGCATTCCTAATGCATGATTGATTCTTCACCAGCTCAACAGGCGTTTCAGCAGTGCACTCATGTTCTGAATTGCTTATATAGAAATATTATAAACCTCAATAATATGCAAAGAAGTCACTGCTGAATGTAGAAAGGTAGACTGAGAAATGCTTAACATGTGATTGACTCTGCTGTTCTTACATGAAATATTATAACTGCCCACTTCAACTTCATGAATGTTAAACTTAAGAAGGATGAAAGGCTAACTTGTTCTTACTGAGATTCAAACCTGGGACTGGTGATTTACACATAGATCTCGGCAGTAGGTGTATTAACCTACTGATCAGATATCCTACTGCAGAGCTTAAGTTGCTCTTCTATTTGGATAACATGCCCAGATGCATAGAATTCACATTTCTTTTCCTAAATGCCATAGTGAAACTCACCCCACCCATCCCTTCCCCCTAAACTTTCTTTCCCTGCCTGTTGCCTTTGGTGTTATTCTGTATATATGTTCCTCCTCAAGAGTAAGTTCAAACCTTCCCGAACTTTCTGTCGAACTTCCCGGATGACTTCTGTTTCTTAAAGGAAATTCAGAAACATTTAGGTAGGAAGGAAAATGCACAGAAACTCAGGAACGTACCTAATTTCATGGGAACCGGCGAATCACATTGGCAAAAACTCATCCAGACGTAGTTTCGACTATTCCTTTTAAGCTGGTATCATTCATCATACATTTCAGGTGTATAGGTTCTGTCTCTTTGCTTTATATATCTTGAAGTAAAATGCTTCATCAGCCGGAGATTTAACATTTCTTTTAAAGTCTCTCATCTTCCTGAAACACTCAACAGGCAGTGTTCATGCATACCTCACTAACCCAATTGCTGAGCCCCAGCTAGTAAACACGCTTTGGTCTGGGGAAGAGGATTTCCAATCCTATGTAATATCTTTATTTCGGCAGGAACTCCATAAAACATTAATACAACACAGGATAAAATAATACATACACATTAAAACAGCTAAACAGGTAGAAGGTACATCTCAAATAAAACCCCTAAACAACACTTACAATGACAAACAGCCCCCATAAAGTGATTAAAAGATTATTAAATATGACTTGACAATAATCTTCTCTTTTTCAAAACGAAGTTAAAGAACAGAAACAGCCATCATAGATGAATAAGAAGAAAAACATTGTAGTGCATGAAGAGCCAAATGAATAGACGATGCATTTTAGAGGACCCATAGTTGCCTAAGCCATTGCAACATCTCCACCAAGTAAATTGGGCAAAAGAGAAAAACGTGCACTTCATCTTCTATTACAAGAAGGCAGAGTGGGCAAACAGATGTTGTGTGACCCTTGCTCCAGTTGGCAGTGAAATAGGCCAGTGGAAGGATGCCCAAACAAAACTTTGCATTCCATCTTTTAAGGTTGGGGGTCAGCTGATAATCTAAATAGGCTTCCAAACCCCAATCCCTTTTGAGCTGCAAAACACCTGCCAGGCAGTTATCAATCATTTTACCCCAAGCTGACTCTGTAAAACGTTTCTTAACATGCCCTTTGTAACCAGCCCCAAACTTTATGGGGTTTTCCCATAGGTCCACAAGCCCAATACTGGTGAGCATACTTCTAACATGTCTAAACCATGGGAGTTCTCTTCCTCCTGGTGTGAGAAATACCTCATATAGACCACCCCAATATAACATAAGGGCTTCAGTGATCCAAATAGATAGCCAATATAAGACAGGCTGAAACATGATACCATATTTAATTTCCATAATACCAAACTCACACACCACCGGTGTGGATGGTGCACTTAAAGGTAGAGCAAAGAGGGTTTTCAAAAATCTATTCTCAGCTGTTTGGATGGAGGTGCGGTCAACTTTTATCAAACGGATTACACCATTTCAATTTATTAGAAGTAATCAGCCCCAAGTAGCTAAAAGACTCCACTGATTGAAACACATAAAATCTCACCCCTACGGGTACCCAACCTGAAGGAACTTCACAGTTTTTGTTTTAGAATAATTAATGTTCAGACCTTTTGCGGAGCACAGTTTATCAAAGATATTCAATTGATGATATACCCCCATCTGGGTTTTAGACAACAACACTGAGTCTTCTGCAAATTGAAGGAAACTACATTTGTGACTTCCCAATCTCGCGGCACCCATAGCGGATGTATGAAGTGCAGGAACCATACTATTATTATGTAATAAATATAGGAATGGGGGCAAAACACATCCCAACCGGACCTCGATACCTATAGAAACTGGATCACTAGTCTCACCATCTCGGGAGGATAGCTCAGTAGGCAATGTGCTTGCCTTCGAAGCAAGACGACACGGAGCACCACAGGTTCGATCCCTGGGTCCGCGCTTAGAAACCTCTGGGTATTAAGCGCGTTATAAATAACCTATCATATCATATCATATCTGGCACCCCAACGAATCTCTGCATTATAATCAAAACACAATGACTTGATAGCATTAGCAAGGGTTTGGGGATAACCATTTCCTCCAAAACTATACATAGAAGATCCCTCGACACAGTGTGGAAGGTGGTTTGGAGATCCACACATGCCAGATACAGGCTTTGGGAGCTTAACATCACACATTTCTTACAGATGAGATTCATCCTCATCACCTGGTCTAAGGTGGCTACCCCTGGCCTGAAGCCCGCTTGGATATGTGATAGAATGCCTAAATTATCCACTCAATCCTCCATACAATGGAGAATCACCCTCAAATACATTTTAGCCAAGGAGTCTATTAGAGAAATAGGCCTATAGTAGGAAGGTTGATCGCTGTAACCTTTCTTAAAGACCAGGAAAATGACTGCCCCCCTCCAACTAGATGGAGGTATATTTGTAAAAAAAAAACAAAAAAAACCATAATAAATGTTGTTAGGAGGCGGATCCAAACTACAGGTTCACTTCTGAAAGGTCAAAAGGAATAAAGCCTGGAACTGAGGCCTTACCCCATTGTTTTTCATAAATGGCCCACTTTAATTCTATTGGCTGAAAGGATTTCAATCTCCGTACATAGGTTGTTTTTTTCATTGCTGTGAAAAATGTAGCTTTTGGAGAGAGAGAAACAAGTCGAATGATTCTTAATACCCTGGGCCCAAAAAGGAAGAACGATTTTCAGTTTAATAATTTCAGAATTCCCTTGTTCAGCATGCCCCTTCAATGTGACATCAGTGAGAAATGTGTACATGTAATAACTCTTTGGATCCAGACCAATTTGCACCAGTGTATTTTTTAATTGGGGGAGAAAATGTACATCCTTGAAAAAACCTGTGACTGTGTCTAAATAAATTCCCTAACTTGAGAAGCGTACGTGCTTAATTCATTTCCACCTACTTCTCTGATATTTTGTCCTCCTCAGAATCCATAGCATTACCAACTACACTCTACACAGCAACTTCCATTCTAAACTCTTTGAGTGTCAATTGTGCCTGCTATAGACAACCCCCAAAACACCAAATATAAAGTTCACTGAAATAAACTGGTCTTGAACCTAATGTGGCTTTTGCTGAGATACACTGATAGAAACTGACCACAAAGATCAGACTGTCTAGTGATGGAAAGTGTCCATGGTTATTTAATCCTCACTGGTGCTAAGATTCCATTCTCCTGAAAATACCCCAAAAAACTGCATCCATTTGTACGAATTGTACAAAAGACAGAAAAAAGGCCTTTACCATTCGTATGAATCAGAAAATACTGAACATGAGGAGCAGGGATTGAGGGGGGGGGTCCCTCGCTCCCTGTGTTCAGCACTTTTAGATTTATCGGTTGCGGGGGTGCCGCCCCCTTCCTCGACATTGGAAGCAGCGAAGCCAAATAAAATATTTTAAAAAAATAAAAGGAAAAAGGGTGGCTGCAGCATCAGATCCGACCACGTTAGAGGGAGGGAACTGACGCCACATGGGTACAGGACATGGTGGTGGGCAGAAAAAAGGGACGTAGGGGGATCGGAGGGGGTGTAAAGGGGAATTAGGGTTGTTTAAGTACTTGTGGGTTGTTTTACTGAATTAAAAATGTGGTGAAACTGACTACGGTCAAATTCTGCTGTGAACATTTAGACTTTGGTAAAATAACCCAAATCTCATTCTCCTTTCACTATATATCAGCATCAAGCTGTAGGGTGGTTTGTGGGAGGGTTTGAAATCCTCATGCCAGTGACTACTTTTCCAAATGCAGATTTGTACCCTGCCTACACACTATTCAAGATAAAAGTCGGGCCACTAACCTCCGCTAGGGGAAGAATTTGCAAAAAGTGAGCGCCAGCTATTGGTTTATATATACGTGTCAATGGCAAAACACTTGACAGTACCAACAATAGTGAGTTTCATGGTACAATCCAGTGAGAAATCAATGATCAGATGGTGGCCGCCTCACTAAGAGGCCACTAAGTCATGAAGAAAAACAGGGAGCAGAGGTAAATGTGTTCTTGCATCTTAGAAAATGAATAAGATTCTCCTCCAACCCAGAACAATACACAGTCATCTGACGCAAAGGTTAAAACGTATGTCTGATTGTGTTTAGTACCCATCCTAGTCTTTCCCTAGTTGTGGCATCAGACATTGTTTGAAATCCAAGTTTATAATTTCGAGAACTTGTACACAGTTGGTTATGTGTAGTGTTAAAATTAGCCTAGAAAGAATGGCAGGTGTGTCTTGTCACATAATATAAGCATCTCTATTTTTCAAGCGGCTCTGTGTTTTTATATTTAACCAAAGTTGCATATCATTGAAGGAATTTCTAGCATTCAAATTGTATACTTTATCCCAATATGCCATGCTGTAGGGTGTCCTGACCCACGTTTAAGCTATCCTGCTACAACATTTGGTGCTGTGGGCTTAGGAAATTCAAGATGGCGGAAAACCCACATGTGCGCCGAAATCCAGGAAAGCTGCGCAGTTTGTGCGCCCACCAAAATGGTTGCCTCACTTGCCACCCACCAGTGCGAGAATGAAAGGCCGGGTTGCCATGAGGGAAATGGGTTGCCAAAGGAAAAACAGTAGCGCCGGTTAGCTTCAAAGCGCTTTAAAACCACCATTGGACTACCCGCACAGTAGTCTGAAACCATTGGGAATGGCAATGCTGATTGCCAAATGCAACCTAGAATTGTGGGGAATTCATTTCTTAAATCCCAAAAATGGGTGCAGTACCAGTACTCACCACTATCCAAAAGCCGGCGTTTTAAAACCACTCTGTGTGTTTCTGAAGGCAAGTCAAAATGCCTATTTCAAACCTTGCAACATGTGCAAAATATTCACTGAACACCAGCAGACATTTGGCAGAATGGAGTTTTGTGTGCCTACAAAATCTGGGAAATGAAGAGCCCAAAAACAATGCTTATAACAAAAATGCTATGGAGTCAGCAGCTTAAGCCTAACTGCAACTGGATTTAAAACCACCAAAATCGAAAATGTTAAATTAAATGAGTGACCTATGTTTGGTGTCACATGCCTTTGTAACTGTTGAAATGTCATAGTTTTGCACTTAGAATCAGCATTCTAGCTGCATGTGTAAAATTACAAGTTATTTTAAAAGCAACAAAAAGTTAGCTGAAGGTCTGGCTTAAGGAACTTGATTTTGCCTAGCAACTACCCATCAGGAGTGAAACTTGAGTCACCACTGTGTTCCCAGGCCAACCTTCCTTTTGCTGCCCAGGCTAAGGATATGCCATCTATCTGATAATTGAATTATCTGTGCTCTGCAAGAGAGTGAACAAAGCCCTCTTCACTCAGGCAAAGGTTTTTATTACCGCAGTCGTAAATTGTAGCTTCCTCTTGGCAGGAGCTGGGAGGAGCACTGCCTGTGAGAGCAAGCTGGCTTGGCAGAACTGGAAAGAACCAGAAATTCAACCTTGTGCTGAGGGTAAACCACACCCCTTTGGAGCCAGAACATAACTTTAAAAAGATGAATAATTCATAGTGCGGACATGTGAAAATTTTATAAATGATACCATAATTCTTGTGATTTTTCTGCCCACAGTTTAAGACGTGGTAGGAACCGGTGGTATGTTCGGGGAGGTTTTAGCGGAAAAGTGGATATTACTCTAAATGTGTGCATGTTAAAAATCTGAAACTTCATCAGTTAATGTCCCTACCCCCTGCACACATGTATGTAAAGTTGGGTCCATGTCGGAAATTGAAAAAGCAGTTAAAAAGTGAAATATGTGCCAGTTCTGAATGCAAGCTCCCAGGAAGAGCAGAGTTTGAACAGGGGATACCTCCTGTGATGCATGATGGGTGCATATGATTTTAAAACAATATGTACCTCTGCAAATATGTATTTGTTTCAAATCTAGATTTGTGTGTAAGTTGACAGGAGGAGTGGACTTTCTGCAGGCTGTAAAATGACATCAATCTGACTCACAGTTCAGTTTGCCAATCAAGCGGAGGAATGGAAGTTTGACCAATTAGAAGCTGAGAGAGAGGTAGGGTCAGTGATGCTAGAACACACCCACATTCTAAACACATAAAAGCAGACAGACAGGACAGATAGGGACTTTTCCAAATCCATTTGCAGCGGGACGCTCTGCCGGAAAAATCCATACTTACCTCCATCAACCTCCAGAAAGCCAAACTAGAGACTTCAATCTATCCAGAACTAAGAGACCAGACCAGAGAGACCCAGACCAGCAGAGAGAGTGACCCAGATCACTGTGAAGTGCAGAGGCCAGACCAGACCAGACCAGAGCCCAGTCCAAAACCCTGACCAGATCCATGGCGAGGCCCATTTCACTCAAGAATATAGTGTGAGTACATAGCAAACTGTGTAGAACCAAGCTTTTAGTTTAAATTCATCTAATTCAATCTATTTAACCTAAGTAGAACTGCTTGATAGCTCCAAATCTGTCACCTGTCATTCTTGCTGCAAAAAATTTGTCACTTGTCATTTTGAAAAAGTGTGCGTTTAAAATTTACAAAACCAAAAACGACCTTTACTAAATCGCTCATATCTCCGCGACCGTTTGAGCTAGAGACTTGCAATAACTTTTATTTGAAAGCTTAGAATCGTAGCTTTGAATCGCACCAAGAACCGCATTCCTACCCCTTATAGTTTTACCGCAATCGCGGAACACGCATCCGCGAATTTTTCCGCGATTTGCAATTTCTTCACTTGTAAAAACTGCTGCTGTTTGCCTGATTTCATTTGCCAGAAATTCGTTTAACCTGCTAACTATCCCTGCATCATTGCTAGTGTGAGCCTGGACTAATATTAACTAGATACCACTCACCCTGAACCTCTGAAAGGGAATTAAAAGCGTTTCCAGCATATTTCTCATTCATTGCCAGCACATATCAAAGCAATTTGGGCCTGTGATTTCAAAACTCCTATCTGTTTTCGGTTGTCTAAGCTTGCTGGGATTGAACTGAATCACATTTGATTGCATTTCTGAGAACTGTGTGTTTTCCTTCCATTTCCTTGCCTTGCATAAAGGGGGGGAGGGAATAGCCAGAGAAAAGTGATTACATTGTTTTGTTGAAATCATATTGAGTATTTTCTGTACTGCATTCATTGAATATTGCATCCACCTGAGCTTACATAAAGCATCCTCTACCACATTATACTTTTGTTCCTATTTACCAGTGTGCTACCTTATCCATTCATGTCAACTCATTAGTGATTATAAGAAGTGTGCTAGTGCCAGATTCTCCGTTGTTGATCTTTATCATATCAGATTAAGTGTGCTATTCAATTATTAATTTATTATAAAGTGGGATATATATACCTATTGTTTAAATTATCAAATAAACCTTTTAACTTGCAAAACAGAACTACTTCTTGGCTCAGTGGGGTCAGGGGGATTCCAAGAGAGGGGTGTTATATAAGGGTAGTCATCCAGAACGCATGAACTGGACCTAAAGATATATCAATAAGGGTTTTCATTCAGTATTCTATACTAGGCGTTAACTTAGCTGTAGTGCTGAATTGAATCCTCTTACAAAGTGGGGGCTCGTATCCGGGATTCTGGGTTAGAATACCACTTGTGCAGCTTAATACAGTGTGCTAACTGACGGGATACATACATCCAGTCGGATCACCACGCTGCATTACGCTGTGAAGCATTCCTCAAAAGGGACACTCCAAGAAAAGTTCTGTTCTGCAAAACTAAAATACTAACTTCTGTAAGTCAGGACAGAGACCAATCTCTAGAATGACGACCTTGGTAGATATGAAAATAGCCAGAGAGCACCTCTTGCATAAGCTATTTGTGAGAGGTGAATGGACCGAACAGGGCCAGGATGTGTGGTTGCAGGCCATCACACAACAGGTCACTGAAACAGGGTCAGATATATATAGAGATCAGGGTCCCTTACATGTGGCCCTGAGTGAACTATATATGGCTCCTAAAGCCAAAGATGAACACAATAAGATTGCCAGGGTAGCGGCGTATTTATATTTACATATGGGAGCCGTGCAGGACAAATGTGCTGAAGGCCAAGATCTGGCGAGTAGGCAACTGCTGGCATTACAGAAGGTCCAATCTGACCTGGTCTCTTCTGAGCAGAGGCTGCAGAGGAGCCAGGAGTCAGAAAATGACAGCAGACTGTACATCACTAAAATGAAGGAGGATATGGATGTGCTGCAAAAGGAAAAGTCAGAACAGGATACCAGATTTCTGGCCCTGCAGAAGGAGCACCAAGACAGTTTGGACTCCTTACTGCAGAGCCAGAAAAAGCTGGAGCAACAATTAGACTTTAACAGGGCATGCACGGAGCAGGTAGCCACCCTGCAAAGTCATCTAGATAGAGTGAAGGTAGAGAGCAACAAGCTGATCTTGAAAGACCTGGATACCCAGGCAGAGTTTGATGAAGAACGCCAGAAAGCTGGTGCCTTTCAAAGGCAGAGGGACGACCTGGCGGCACAAATGCAGGCTCTTAGTCAGGAAAGAGACGCCTTAGGCCAGGAAGTCTGCCATTTAAAAAGGAAAATGGAAGAAAATCACCTGGCCCACCAGGGGCTGGGTGACCTCCAAAAAGAAAACCAGAACTTGGTAGAACACACCAGAAGGGTGGAGGATGCTCTAGCAAGAAAGGAGCAGGCCAATAGGGACACAGCTCAGGAGGTAACCCTCCTGCAGCAAAGACTGGCCCAGTTCTCCAGGACCAACCAGGAAGCACAGAGGGAAAATGAGGCCCTCTGTCAACACAATGATAGGCTCCAGCAACAGGTAGCGATGCAGGAGAAACTGATAGAGTCGAGTAAGGCCTTAACAGAGGAACTGAAAGCACAAATGCAGGCTCTTGCATTGCAACAGGGAGCAGGGGCGGATAGAGATGAGGTCCGCTGGGAAAGAGAGATTCCTGACCATAACCGCAGGAGCCCTAACACCAGTGGCCTTCATCTCCCCCAGTCCCTGGACTATACCACCCCCATGTCCCCTGGCGCACATGAGCACAGGGCCGTAGGGATGGCAGATCACTATCCAGCCAGAAGCATGGGGCTCATAGGCCAGTACCATCCAGGAATGGAGGGGTGGGCATCCGGGTATGGGCACCCAAGTACAATACAGTTCAGTGGGGAACCCCAGGAGAGTAGGCCCATTAAGGGCATCCTGAAAACCTCTGCCCAGTTAGGTCAGTGGAGGGGGTACCCATCAAATCCTGGCAGCAAGGAGGAATCTGAAGACTCCTCTGAACTGCGCAGGACACAGGAGACCAGGTCCCCACATTCTGCCAGCCATTCCCAGGCTCGCAGAATCCGGGAAAACCTGGAAGAACAGACGGGAACCTCTGGGAGCAGTGCCTCTGAGTCCGACGAAGAATGGACAAGGGTTACCCGAACCAAAAAGGCCAATAAGGCAAAAAGGGCCTTGCTCAAGGACCCCTTAAAGCAGATTAAGGCGATCAGGAGCGTCATCACGCCTTACCATAAGAACGCTAAGTATTCTGTTTGGGAGCACTTAGAGTTGTTTGAACAAATGATGGAGACTTTCCATTTGAAGGACAGCCAAAGCTGCATTCAATATGTAAAGTGGACCTTCTCCCCGGAATACTCCAGTTTCTTTGCGGGGCTGGAGGACCAAAATCATTTAAGATGGTCCACCTATAAGGCGGCCATCCTGAAACATTTTTCTGTTCACAGAAATCCTCAAGAGGCTCGCAAGGCAGCCTACAATTTGCAATGTGGGGAGGATCAGGCCCCACAAGAATTTGTGCAGGAGTTAAAGCGGGCTTTTGCACAGACCACAAGAAGGGTGCGCACGGATAGCCGTGAATTTATAAACACGTTTTTCCATGCCTTGCCCAAATATATCATGACCCAGCTCGTGAGGGATTTTCACGAGAAAAGATCTTTAGACTGGGTCATTGAACAGGCTACCCGCATCTATGAGGTGCAGAAGCCCATAGAAAATAAAAGCAATGCCCAGAAAAACCCCAAAGCCAACAGCACCCCTGCTGCTGCCAAGGTGGCAGAGGTAAAGGTCACCCCCGTTTTGGATTTGGAGATGGGGGGGCCTAAAAACCTACCTGCACCTAATAATGCTAGGCCCAGAAGGTCCTCGGGCCAGTCGCAGACAGGGAGCCAGGGAGGCAGCCCCACAAATGGGGTCCCTCGCTCTCCTGACTATGTAAGTCCTCGCTACAAAGGTAATCGACCCATCCTGGGTTATGTGTGGACTCCTCCAGCCCAAGGGGGGGGATCCAGACAAGCACCTAACCCAGGGAACTTCCCTCCAAACTTCCCACAGGAGGGCAGAAATTTACCAAACCCTGGGCAGAACTTTTTCCCCAGATATCCACCCGACTTCCAACCCCAAAATCATCCATCCTTCTTTCCTCAATTCCCTGAGCCCAGACCACTGAATCCGGGAGAGGGGAGGCCAAGGGTGGAGGGGTACCAAAATCTTCCCAACCCGGGGTATTACCAAAGGAGGGATAGCTACCCTTCCCGGGATCAGCCCAGGGGAGAAAACAGGGCCCCGTATCAGCCAGAGCGGGTGTCCCAGTTAGAGCGCCAGGTTCAAAACCTGGCGCGGGATATGGGTCATATACTGAGGGCACAGCAGAACCCTCAGATCAGCATGCCTGCGCAGAACGCACCCAACTCTGGACCTGGTGCTCCAGAACAATGACGGGGGCAGCACCCCGATAACTCACCGGTTCCCAGGGAGGAGGCACAAAGGGAAGGGGGGTGTAAAGCCTTGGAGGAAGCTTCCTTCCTCACTTGTAAACAGCCCCTGGAAACCCAGGAACCGGAAACAAAATCTCTTGCCCCTGAAAGTCTGCCTCCTAAGGAGCAGAGGGGGGGTAGGAGAAACAAAAGACCCAAACAGACTCAGTTTGAGGAGGAGGTACAGATCTTCCAATTTGAGGGAGAGGGATCCTCAGAGGATCCTGGGAAAAGGATCTTCTCCTTCAGAGAGGGGGGAACTCCTCCCAAAGAAAAATGGGTCCCTAGGGATGCAAATCCAGACTGGGGAGATGTGGAGACTGAGCTACCGCCGCCCACCATCTCATCCCAGAACCAACAGCAAGAAAATCCCCTGGTTCAAACCCATCCTGGCGACTGCCTCCAAAAAGGGGGGGGCGGCCCAGAAACGGAGCCAGGGGAACCCACAATGGCTCTGATCTCCAGTTGCCAATTTTTTCTTTCAGATTCCCAAGACTCTCCACAGAATTCTGCCCAAATCTCCTCGCTAGCGATGTCCAAAACCAGAAAATTAGCCCACCAGTTGTCCAAAAATGTACATTATCTGTGCCCCCTTGAGGAGAAGGAGGGAAGATATTATGCCCCGGTACAAGTACAGGGGCAGGGTACAATCTCAGCACTGGTGGACACTGGATCTCAAGCTACCCTTCTGTCCAGAAGGGCCTTTGACGAACTGAATGCAGGAAGGGGAGAGAATTACCAAATTCCTCTCACCTCTCTTCCTGGACAACTGCAGAACTTTGACGGGAAGGAAATTCCCGTTGAGGGGACTGCAGACTTGGACATTAAGATCGGGCGACATAAGTTGAAACACCCGGTCATAGTGGTGACCCCAGAGGGCACCCCTTGTTTACTAGGGAATGACCTCCTGAGAAGGTTGTCACCCCTAATAGATTGCGTAAACAAGGTCCTCTGGACCCAGACTAGCCGACCAATAAAATTAAAACAGAGTGTCAACCATGTTAGTTTAAACGGCACCTGCCACATGGTTGAACAAAAATCTGACCAAGTAGAATTTCACTTCCAGAATAGCCGAATTCCAGACGTGACAGTAATAGCAGTAGGACAAGAGACTGGTGGTGGAGGGTCCTCTCTATTTCTGAAAATCAACCTTCCTGCCAGTCTAAAGTGGTATTCCACGCTGGAAGGAAACACTTTGAAATTCTATACCAATCCACAATCTGAAACTCCCACTCCTATAGTCCAGAAAGATGTGAAATCAGCTCAAAGCCTGGCTGATATTCAGCAAATTGGAGAGCAGTTGTTCATCCCTGTTCAGTTAAATGATGGGAAGGACTCTGTTCTCGCTCGAGTGTGTGTGAACAACGGTAAGAGCTTCATCAGTGAAGCCATGTTTCGCCAACTCCCAAAAGATCCAGCCATTCCCACCTTCAAACTGATAGACAAATGGGAAATGGACCTGGAAGCACCTAATTCCAAACATCTCCTGCCAAGCAGGTGTATGCTCAAAATCTCCATTGGCAACAAGAGCATAGTCCACAATTGTTGGGTCGTGCGAGACGTCCCTGCCGCCTTTTACTTAGGCAGTGACATTCTCAATCGCTTTGCCATTAGTTTGGACCTAATAAACTTCAAAGCTTGGTCCCGATTAGCGGATAATCCCATGGGCTTTGATGATCCAGAAAAAGCATTTAGGTCAGCTCAATTGCTACCTTATGCAGTTGAAATTCAGGTTAAAGAGGAAGTCACCATCCCAGAAAGGACCCGACAATTCTCCCTGGAAGTGAAAGTTAAAAGGGGACAAGAGTTGAAAAACCCTGATGCTTACATACATCTAAATGCTTCTTTCCAACAGCAAGGGTTGGGGGTAAACCCAACTCCATTAGTCAACATAGAACATGACACCATTCTAATAGAGGTGGATAACAGCGACTTAAAGAGTATTACTCTAGCCGCAGGCACCATTATTGGAATGGCGGTTGATGACCGACATTTCTCCATTGATCTTGTAAATGAACTATTAGGACCAATCCCCAAGGACTGTGTTGACAGTGACAGTGATGACAACGCAACACCAGACAGGATTTTTACCCGGCATGGGGGGAACTTCCTGGTGTACACTTCCTGCCCCTATGGTAAGGAAGATGTGACCTGTGACTTCAGGAGGGATGAGGTGATTTTCCAGGTCCATGAGGGCTGCCTTTCCCACCTGAAGCCTCCGGTCCAAATCAGCACTCTGACCAGGGACTTCTCCACCCAGCTGGAGGAGGCCGCGGAGATAGCCAAACCAGAAGTCTTTCCAGGCTTCAGGCAGATGGTGGAAGAGAGAGTCAACCTAGCTGATGCCTGTGTGACTCTGGAACAAAAGCAAAAGTTGAAACAAGTTTTCTTGGATTTCCAAGATCTCTTTGCGGTAGACTCATATGACTGTGGTCGCACCGACATCCACACCACAACAATCCCCACGGACCCTGGCATGACTCCAGTGTTTGTGAAGCAATATCGCTTGCCTCTCGCATCCATGGAGTCCCTTACTGAAATAATTAAGAACCTTGAGTCCCGGGGAATAATCCGTCCAGTCCACAGCACCTTCAATAATCCGGTGCTGGGGATATTGAAGCCAAACGGCCAGTGGAGACTCTGCGCTGACCTCAGGGAGCTCAACAAACGGGTCCACACTTCCCGATGGCCTCTTCCCTACATTGACCAAGGGCTGGCCCAGATTCAGGGGTCACAGGTATTCACTGCAATAGACCTGACCAATGGATACTGGACCGTGCCTGTCAGTAGGGAGGACCAATACAAGCTGGCTTTTACCTTTGGGGGCCAGCAGTACACATGGACCCGGACTCCCTTCGGATACCTTAACTCCGGTAATGAGTTCAATATTTTCCTACATAAGGCCATGCCCGACCTGGGTACGAGGGGTAACCTGGCTTATGTAGATGATGTCCTCATCAAAAGTTCATCTGTGGAGGAACACATAGCAGAGATCCGTTATGTTCTGACACAGTTGAGGGCCGCCGGAGCAAAACTTTCCTTTCAGAAAGCACAGTGGTGTAGAACCCGTGTTAATTTCTTGGGGCATGAGATTACTCCTCAGGGTCTCTGTCCCCAGGAAAAGAAAGTGGAAGCACTTCAGAAACTGAAAGACCCCACAACTCTGCGGGAACTAAGGAGCCTCCTTGGACTGACTAATTACAGCAGAAAGTTCATTGAGGGCTACGCAGAGATCACCAGACCCCTGATTCATCTCCTGAAGGGGGGGGTCAAGTGGGAATGGGGTCCAGAACAAGCCGAGGCAGTAAAACAACTCAAAAGAAGCCTCTCACAAGCACCTTGCCTAGCTTACCCTGTCAGAAACAAGGAGTTCTTCCTGGAGACGGGGTTCTCTAATACGTGCTTGACGGCAGTATTATATCAAAAGCATGACAAGGTCAATAAAGTAATCTCCTATGCGAGCAAAACTTTATCCTCTGTGGAGGAAAAATTCAACGATTGTGAGAAGGCACTCCTGGCAACGGTGTGGGCATTGAAGAATTACCGCCCGTTTATCCAGGGGGAACACATCATAGTGGAGACTCCACACCAGCCTCTGCAATATCTCCAAAGTGACAGAATCCGGGCCGGAAATGTGAGTAATTCCCGAATTACTTCCTGGATTCTGTCAATGCAAGGCTTTCCTGTGGAGGTCAGATATGGCCAAAACAAGAAGAGTCCCCTCGCGCAAGGTCTGGCTGACTTGCATGATTGTGCCAGAGAAAACTGTCTCGAGGACGAAAGTCTAAAAATCAAGGACAACATGGAGGCATACCTTAATTCCCCACACAAAGTCTTTGAAGAAGACAAGTGTGAGGGAATGCCCACTGTGTATGTGGATGGATGCTCTTACCATGTTGACAACGACGGGGAGAAAGAACTGGTGGCTGGCGTAGGGAATGCATGGGTGAATGAGTCCCCAGAACCCTCCGCTGGATACAAAATTGGTCCCCGAAGTAGTCAGGTGGCAGAATTGATGGCTGTGCATCATGCCATCCTCACTGCTGTCCAGCATCAACTCCACGAACTGGTCATAATCACAGATTCGGATTATGTACGGAACGGGTTCGTGGAGCACCTGGTTAATTGGAAAACCAGAGGCATGTTATGTGCTAACAACAAACCCTTGAAACATGGGAAGTTGATCCAAAACATTGATGATCTGGTCACCTCGAATGAGATGACCATCTATTGGAAAAAGATCAAGGGTCATTCCAAAGTAGAGGGACCAGACAAAACTGGAAATGACTTAGCTGATCAGCTGGCCAAAACCGGAGCCGTCCAAGGGGATCTAATTGAGATTGAGTCCCTGTTGGGGGAAATCCAGGTCACTGCCATCACTAGGTCCCAGACAAATGCTCACAACGACCTTTCAATTGCACAATGGAGTAAGGAGACCCCTGATGCTGATTTGATTACCGCTCAGAAGGGGGATCCAATTATTGGTAAATTTTACCAGCACCTTGAGGACCCTGAGAACTTTCCCCTGACGGATACCGATTACATTGGGAAAGAGGACCTAAGAGTGTTGATGAAATGTCCAAAAATGTTCCGGATCCAAGACGGTTTGCTGGTAAGGAAATCCAAAGCTGGCCACGATCAGTGGGTGGTTCCTACCTCATTCCGAAGCCTGATGTTAAGTCACGCCCATGATGCGGCCACCGCCGGTCATAGGGGGTTTCACACAACATTGGAAATCTTAAGAGAGGTTGCATACTGGCCACACATGGGCCAGGACCTCAACCAATATTTGAAGGGTTGTCTTGTGTGTGCACAATTTCAGCCATCATCCCTCACGCACCGGGCGCCTTTACAAAAGAGGGGAATGACACTGCCATGGTCAGATTTACAAATCGACTTTGTAGGCCCTGTGATTCGCTCGGCTAGGGGGAATAAGTACATGTTGACTGTGACATGCTTGTTTACCAAGTGGGTGGAATGTCTCCCAGCCCCAAACTGCAAGGCAGAAACGGCAGCTGCCTTGATGATTAACCACATCTTTTCCCGTTTTGGTCTACCTCAAAGGATTGAGTCAGACAGAGGTAGCCACTTCACCAGTGAAGTAATGACAAAGATGTGGGAGATACTGGGGGTCAAGAGAAAGCTGCATATTGCTTATAGACCAGCTTCTTCTGGGGCAGTAGAGAGATATAACCGGACAATTGTGAGCATATTAAAGAAGTTTGTGGCAGATTCTGGGCCAAGTTGGGATATCCGATTACCTCTGGTCCTAATGGCCATCAGATCTACCCCTTCATCTGCAACCAAAATGTCACCATTTGAGTTGATGACTGGGCGCAAGATGGTGCTTCCGCAGCATTTGCTCTACAGGACCCAAGAGCAGACACTGATAAATGCCTCCACTACTCATGAGTATGTAGAGAATTTAAGGAAACACCTCCAACATGCTTTTGCTTATGCTCAGCGGAATCTAGAAAGATCGACTGATAGCATGAAGACCCATTATGACCTGAAAACTTCCAGGAAGGAATATCAGGTGGGAGACCGGGTCTATCTATACAACTTCCAAAGGAACCAGGCCAAGCAGCGCAAATTTTTGCCTACATGGAAGGGACCCTTTGAGATCGTCGATAAGATCTCCCCTGTGGCCTACAAGATCCGCATCCCCAAAGGTGGTTCGGCAGAGGGGGAAGACAAGTGGGTCCACATAAACCAGTTGAAGTGTTGCCATCCCAGGCACACTCTGCAACAACTGGAGGAATCCTCTGGAATCCTAGCGGGTACTGTATCAGACTAATTCAGTTCCAATCATAAAACATACCACATCTAGTCTCTAACATACTGGGATTTACATGAAACTGTCTCTAGTGATACTGTTTTTTTTTCAAAATAAGAATGTAATGTTTCGTTATGATGAAATGCATGTGCCGCCCCACTATCTCAACAGTGGTGGAAAAAAAAATTGTCTATGAGTAGATATTGCCGCTCTTCCTTTATCATCCTAGGAGAGATGAAACCATGAAGGATGACCAAGAAGGACGATCCGGAGACCGGGAGCAAAGACACAACGGGCCCGGGGTACCGCCCAATCTTCCCATCAGGACCGGCGAGGAGAACCGATCGATCAGTACCGGATGGAGAAGAAAACGCTGAACTGTGCCATCTACAGAAGAGGAAGAAGATTATGCGGACAGACCGGTGCGTGGGTCAAAACCCTTGGGCACGCGACTCCCCATCGACCCAAACTCAAAGTGCAGTCACGTGGGGGGGCTTGTAGGGTGTCCTGACCCACGTTTAAGCTATCCTGCTACAACATTTGGTGCTGTGGGCTTAGGAAATTCAAGATGGCGGAAAACCCACATGTGCGCCGAAATCCAGGAAAGCTGCGCAGTTTGTGCGCCCACCAAAATGGTTGCCTCACTTGCCACCCACCAGTGCGAGAATGAAAGGCCGGGTTGCCATGAGGGAAATGGGTTGCCAAAGGAAAAACAGTAGCGCCGGTTAGCTTCAAAGCGCTTTAAAACCACCATTGGACTACCCGCACAGTAGTCTGAAACCATTGGGAATGGCAATGCTGATTGCCAAATGCAACCTAGAATTGTGGGGAATTCATTTCTTAAATCCCAAAAATGGGTGCAGTACCAGTACTCACCACTATCCAAAAGCCGGCGTTTTAAAACCACTCTGTGTGTTTCTGAAGGCAAGTCAAAATGCCTATTTCAAACCTTGCAACATGTGCAAAATATTCACTGAACACCAGCAGACATTTGGCAGAATGGAGTTTTGTGTGCCTACAAAATCTGGGAAATGAAGAGCCCAAAAACAATGCTTATAACAAAAATGCTATGGAGTCAGCAGCTTAAGCCTAACTGCAACTGGATTTAAAACCACCAAAATCGAAAATGTTAAATTAAATGAGTGACCTATGTTTGGTGTCACATGCCTTTGTAACTGTTGAAATGTCATAGTTTTGCACTTAGAATCAGCATTCTAGCTGCATGTGTAAAATTACAAGTTATTTTAAAAGCAACAAAAAGTTAGCTGAAGGTCTGGCTTAAGGAACTTGATTTTGCCTAGCAACTACCCATCAGGAGTGAAACTTGAGTCACCACTGTGTTCCCAGGCCAACCTTCCTTTTGCTGCCCAGGCTAAGGATATGCCATCTATCTGATAATTGAATTATCTGTGCTCTGCAAGAGAGTGAACAAAGCCCTCTTCACTCAGGCAAAGGTTTTTATTACCGCAGTCGTAAATTGTAGCTTCCTCTTGGCAGGAGCTGGGAGGAGCACTGCCTGTGAGAGCAAGCTGGCTTGGCAGAACTGGAAAGAACCAGAAATTCAACCTTGTGCTGAGGGTAAACCACACCCCTTTGGAGCCAGAACATAACTTTAAAAAGATGAATAATTCATAGTGCGGACATGTGAAAATTTTATAAATGATACCATAATTCTTGTGATTTTTCTGCCCACAGTTTAAGACGTGGTAGGAACCGGTGGTATGTTCGGGGAGGTTTTAGCGGAAAAGTGGATATTACTCTAAATGTGTGCATGTTAAAAATCTGAAACTTCATCAGTTAATGTCCCTACCCCCTGCACACATGTATGTAAAGTTGGGTCCATGTCGGAAATTGAAAAAGCAGTTAAAAAGTGAAATATGTGCCAGTTCTGAATGCAAGCTCCCAGGAAGAGCAGAGTTTGAACAGGGGATACCTCCTGTGATGCATGATGGGTGCATATGATTTTAAAACAATATGTACCTCTGCAAATATGTATTTGTTTCAAATCTAGATTTGTGTGTAAGTTGACAGGAGGAGTGGACTTTCTGCAGGCTGTAAAATGACATCAATCTGACTCACAGTTCAGTTTGCCAATCAAGCGGAGGAATGGAAGTTTGACCAATTAGAAGCTGAGAGAGAGGTAGGGTCAGTGATGCTAGAACACACCCACATTCTAAACACATAAAAGCAGACAGACAGGACAGATAGGGACTTTTCCAAATCCATTTGCAGCGGGACGCTCTGCCGGAAAAATCCATACTTACCTCCATCAACCTCCAGAAAGCCAAACTAGAGACTTCAATCTATCCAGGACTAAGAGACCAGACCAGAGAGACCCAGACCAGCAGAGAGAGTGACCCAGATCACTGTGAAGTGCAGAGGCCAGACCAGACCAGACCAGAGCCCAGTCCAAAACCCTGACCAGATCCATGGCGAGGCCCATTTCACTCAAGAATATAGTGTGAGTACATAGCAAACTGTGTAGAACCAAGCTTTTAGTTTAAATTCATCTAATTCAATCTATTTAACCTAAGTAGAACTGCTTGATAGCTCCAAATCTGTCACCTGTCATTCTTGCTGCAAAAAATTTGTCACTTGTCATTTTGAAAAAGTGTGCGTTTAAAATTTACAAAACCAAAAACGACCTTTACTAAATCGCTCATATCTCCGCGACCGTTTGAGCTAGAGACTTGCAATAACTTTTATTTGAAAGCTTAGAATCGTAGCTTTGAATCGCACCAAGAACCGCATTCCTACCCCTTATAGTTTTACCGCAATCGCGGAACACGCATCCGCGAATTTTACCGCGATTTGCAATTTCTTCACTTGTAAAAACTGCTGCTGTTTGCCTGATTTCATTTGCCAGAAATTCGTTTAACCTGCTAACTATCCCTGCATCATTGCTAGTGTGAGCCTGGACTAATATTAACTAGATACCACTCACCCTGAACCTCTGAAAGGGAATTAAAAGCGTTTCCAGCATATTTCTCATTCATTGCCAGCACATATCAAAGCAATTTGGGCCTGTGATTTCAAAACTCCTATCTGTTTTCGGTTGTCTAAGCTTGCTGGGATTGAACTGAATCACATTTGATTGCATTTCTGAGAACTGTGTGTTTTCCTTCCATTTCCTTGCCTTGCATAAAGGGGGGGAGGGAATAGCCAGAGAAAAGTGATTACATTGTTTTGTTGAAATCATATTGAGTATTTTCTGTACTGCATTCATTGAATATTGCATCCACCTGAGCTTACATAAAGCATCCTCTACCACATTATACTTTTGTTCCTATTTACCAGTGTGCTACCTTATCCATTCATGTCAACTCATTAGTGATTATAAGAAGTGTGCTAGTGCCAGATTCTCCGTTGTTGATCTTTATCATATCAGATTAAGTGTGCTATTCAATTATTAATTTATTATAAAGTGGGATATATATACCTATTGTTTAAATTATCAAATAAACCTTTTAACTTGCAAAACAGAACTACTTCTTGGCTCAGTGGGGTCAGGGGGATTCCAAGAGAGGGGTGTTATATAAGGGTAGTCATCCAGAACGCATGAACTGGACCTAAAGATATATCAATAAGGGTTTTCATTCAGTATTCTATACTAGGCGTTAACTTAGCTGTAGTGCTGAATTGAATCCTCTTACAATGCGTTGTTTCTGTCTAAAAACTCACTCTATTTAATAAACAATTGCATATGTGATTATGCTATTGTTTGAATATAATGCCTGACTGGAGCATTGCTGTCTAATTAGGAAGGAACTGTGCTTACCTGCCAAAGGAGTTACTGTCTTTCTCTGGGCTGTTCTGGTATACATTTCTATGACTCACGTAGTCACAATTCTCATTCGGAAACCTCCACAGACTAGTCAAATGCTGCAGAAGTATGCCAGTTTAATAATAAATGGGCTTTTAAAGCAACACAAATGTGTCAATCTACAAGAACGCAACCATTCTGCAAGGTTTGTCTAAGGCCAATCCATTTTAATCATCTCTTTACACATAAGATTGTGTAAATAAACTAATGAAAATATAATTCATGTGAGGATGGTACCGAATTTCTTAAAATGTCACTTGCAATCAGGACAGGAGCGACAGGTTTCTATCTCTGTGTTTATAATTACTATTAGCACTCTTGGGCTGGAGAAGCAACCAATCAGGTTGATTGGATCACAGTGTGCATCCCACGATTTCAGCCCAGCTTCTCTTGCCATCGTCTCCCTAGCGTCCAGCCCCTTCCCTTCCCCTCGGATGTCCGGCCCCTTCCCATCCCCAGCCACACTTACCTGATTCCATCGGCAGTGTCAGTGGGCGCTGCTGCTGCTGGTCCATGTCCCTTCTGGCTGCCATGGAAATGGAAGAGTGACTCTGTTGTGAAGGGACCTGGTGTTAAGGCCCTCAATTTGCTCCGGCCTATAATTTGGGCCCCAGGACACTACCAGCTGGTGAAGCCCCCTGAACGAGTATTCATGTGTTTGACAGCCATGATTTATGAACTGAGGTATGCTAATGAATATTTTCCATTATATTAGCTTTGTAAATTGTAGATCCCAGCTTGTCGATAAGTACAATAGTTGCATAAATAACATGTGGTACCACCTCTTTTTAATATTTGTAATTACTTGTTTGAATCAACTAAGGTATTGTACATTCTTTGCATCTTCTAAAAGGACGAAGTGACAGAGGAACACAGCGGGTACCACATGAATGAACTTGGAGCAGGAACATTAACACCATAGAATGTTTCCCATTTAATACCTCAAGCATATTTTGGAAATAATTTGAAGAAAATTGAGCGGTTTAGAAAATGTACTTCAAAATACACATTTCAGCAATGGACCAAGAATATTTTTTAAATACATAATGTAGTGGATTTTACTATTTAGAATAAAAGATTTAAACATTATTTTACCCTAACGATGTGCGTATAGTACTAGTTAAAGGAAAGGAATTAGCAAGCAAATTAAACACTCATGATAACCACTCTTCACACAGTAATGTGGTCATCCTGACCTCTGTTTTATTCATTATGTTGTTTTTCATGGGGGTTAAGATAGTGAGAAGTGGAGAGGTCAAATGGGATGAGTTGGGATGTATGAAAAAAAAAGATTCTTTGTCATTGTGATTCCCTGTTTTTTATTCTGTTCAGTCAAAATGATGTAATCATATTCAGATGTGTATGCCCTTATAATATCTCCTTTCATGTTTCCCCATTAAGGTCCTGGACTGGCATTCTTAGCATATCCTGAAGCTGTGACGCAATTGCCCATTTCACCACTTTGGGCAATACTATTCTTCTCAATGCTGCTCATGCTTGGAATTGACAGCCAGGTAATATATAATCCATATTATTCTAAATTATGCTACTGCCTGAAATATGTTTCATAAACGTTGCTTCCAGAAGACAAATATACGAATTAGACCATGTGTATTATAGTTGATACATTTGATCTTACGAATATAACTTAACTGTCCATGGGCAGGAATATGTGGGAGAACATTATGGGTACGGGGCTTGTGGGACAGAACACAGGGGTGCATATTACAGGACAAATAAATGAAAGTCAGCCTAGGTGAACTTTAATTGTTGAATGTTCATCTCGTGTGTTTTTCCATTTCAGTGCAGTTGTCTTACAGCATTTTACTGTTTTCTACAGCTTGTGAGAACTAGAATAAACTTTGAAAATAAAAAATGTTATCCTTTGATTTGCCAAATTTATGAAAACAAAACTGTGCTTTACAGAGCTATGTTAAAAGAGAAATTAAGCAGACTTTCCATATGAGCTTCATGTTCATCACAGTACATATTTCACTATTTTAAAGCCAGCCCTGGTTGCTCAGGCTCGCGGTGTCTGAATGGGCAGGCCTGTCTTTCCAGCTGCATGGCAGTTTGTGCTACTTGCCTTTGATCAAGCGCCTCATACATAAACGAGGTCCATGAACGTGCAAAGAGTGTTCCATTCCTTTGTTAGTGGGAGACTTTGAAATGTTGTGTGACTCCTTTGATTAAACAAAATTGGCTTTTTACTTCCTGTTTTTATTCTATCAAATTAGACAACACTTTGAACAGTTCTTTATGCCACTGCGCTTTGTGACATGAAGACATTGTGTTCGCATTGCTTGCCCTCATTGCTTTTGTAGGTACGTGTATCACATTAGTTTGAATGATAGTATTGTTCATGTCTGATTATGTGTAGGAACATGGCTGTAGTGTGTAGTGGTCACACTGTTCTATGATAGCCTCCGACTAGGAAGAACATCATGTAACAATCATGGTATGTAAACACTCTCCTTTAAATATAAAGCCAGCAGAGTAAATAAGTGACATCTGAAGGACAGTTACGTTCAGGGTTGTGGTTAGTTTCATGAACTTCATCCATGAAGTAGAAGGTGGGGTGCTGCTACATTGCTACCACCGGTGGTTGCTGACATATCAAACATATTGTTTGTAATTCGCCATTTTGAATTGCAAAAAGGGGAAGATAAAACAAGCACGCTGCCCCTTCCTCCTAACCACCACTAAACCTAGAACTATACGTGCAAAGAAATAAGATAATAATTCATAGGATTTTAAGAGATTTCTGAAGGAGCAAATATTAGAAATTCCAGTTCTTTAAAGGTCGGGTCTACCATAGAAAACTAGAACATTTTTACTCAGCAGTAAGGCATCAACTGTTCATGAGATTGGCATGTGAACCTATCACTGTTATTATTGGCTGATTGGCAATACGTGGCTGGCACAGCCTTAAAGGATGCTGTTCATCATTCACCACTAGGTGGCACTTTCACATTCAACTAGGGATTGATGCACCTTGTGAGAAGGAAGAGAGTATAGTGTAGATCTCCTTTCAAATATAGGCATTCAGGCCCCCATGGTTTTGCTCTAGCATCCTTGAACAGAGGGGTTCACACTTGATTGGTCTATCTCTGATAGAACCATGGTTAGAGCCTGGTAAATGCTTCATCAACGAGGTATCTGCCGAGGCTCCACCAGCTGGTCTGCATGCCTTTGATTCAACACTCTCCTGCTACCCAGGACCCCACACCCTCTAATCATGGACATTACATCTGCATCCATCTTGGGACAAATTAAAATGACTGTCCGTAACTCACAACAGCTCCCCAGAGATGGGGACTCCAAATAGTTCAATGTTTATTTAATTTTGAATTTCTGATCAATCAATATCGAAAAATGAAGAAAACAAAAAGAACCTGTGCATGTCACTGCATTCGGCTCATCTGCGATAGGGAAAGCCACACTTGTGGAAAATGAAAGGTCGCAAGATTGAGATTATTAAACATTACCACAAATATTCTATTACTACAGCATTTTGGTATACACATATCACGTGAGAAGCTTTGGACTACCACTCCCATTATTATTTTCTATTGAATATCATAGTTAGGGCTTATAGGAGTTGTAGTTAAACGCATTAGGGGCATACATATTCTTGAAGGTGTGCATTATGCCTCCTTCATTCCCAAAACTGCTATACAGTAAAGAAAAATCTCAAACACCTACAGTAGTGTGTCTCAGGTGGCGTCAGTAACTTCAATACTTCGAAAGATGGTTCAAGGAATTTTATTTTCGAAAGTTCAATTTTACAATTCTGGTCATGGCATAGGTCAGAATGCAGGCAAGGTCCACTAATGGGCTTCTCTCTCTCAACCTCCAACCCAGGTATGCCTAAAGCTTAGATTTTCCCACATATAATTGGTAGCACCAACTATCTCCTGCTACTCAGCGTTGAGGGCCTAAATGCAAAAATCTGGATCCATCGGGTTCTCCCTGGGGTTCTGTCAAGCCTAAAGGGTCCCTACCCTCACATGTCCCAGGTTTCATTATTAGGAAATTATGATTTGTCTTGTGCATGCAAGAGATACCCTGCTCCGTTTCTGAAACACAACTTCCATCTCTCTCTTTTTTCTGATCTCACTACTCTTTCTGCCTCTACTATCTCTCAATCCTCTCCCTTCTCTGCCTTTTCTCACACCCTCTGATCTTCTTCCTCTCCTCCATTTCGTTTCTGTCCATCAGATGTTCGAAACACTCTGGATGTCTCCTTTCTGTTTAGCAAGAAGAAAAGAAAACAGTCCATTCCATTTCTTTTCTCAAATCAATTCCCCTGTTTCTGGTCCGGGTATTCTTGGCTGCACCCAGGTGCACTCTTGGAGTTGAGGACCTGGTAAAAACAAAAGACTGCTCTGCCCAGAAACAGTACTAGGAGGGACTGTATGACAGAGGATGCTACTTACATTAACATTCCAGGCTTTCGAGGGGGTTTCAGGGACAGGTAACCCACACCTTCCACTCACAACTCTGGGGCAGGGCTGGTTTGGGCATTTGCTGTGGTAGTCTCCCTGCACCATATCCGGAGGGGTCCCTGTTCCACCCTGACAGCGTCCAGTAACAGACAGTGTCGCAATGGCTACTTCCACAGTTCACAGACACATAGTTAGTGTAGAAAGGTATATCTTATCAGAATGAGTTTGGGATGAAGATTAACAGGTACATGTGCTTTTATTTTCAACAGGATCGATGTATCTCATATTGGGAGATGCAAGAGTAAAACAGTTAGTACATGCCATTGGTGGGCATTGTAATTCCTTATTATAGATAATACACATATACATTATACAAGGGAACCCTTAATTCGTTTTGTGTTCAGTACAGATGACCCTTACATGGTAACAAAATGCATTATAACAGGCAATATTTACAATGAATAATACGGGTTTTCTGGATCGTTGTGGGGCATTGTGTCACTCTACAAAAGGAATATAACAGTGACAAGTCAACCTTACTCTGTGTGCCATGCATGCACGTCATAATTAAACGGGTTCAATAGTAGTATCTGAACTGAGAAGTGGGTACAGTGAAAACACTTTGAGAGGCAGTCGGATAGACTCAAGCAGTGTTAGTGAACTAGTATTCTACAAGGGCAAGTTATTTTAGTGTGCTCATGCACTTGACAGCAGCACACTAAAGATTCTGTAAAGTGTCATTGGGTTTGACCTAGAGCAGTCCATATCATGGGTTTGATTATCATGCAGGATTTGGGAGTTGCTGACACAATTAATATATGTCCTAACAAAGTACTCTGAGTAAACAATCACTAGTTAGGGTACACACTTCAACAATCAGACTCAAACTCATCTTCTTTAATGGGTAAATAGAAATCCCCCATTGGAAAAGTGCAAGTCCACTCCTTTGCAAGAGAAATAAGGCCAGATGTCACCAGCAGGAGGTCAACACAAGCCACATGCTAGAAGGACTTGACACTGTGATACATCAGACACATAATGAGCTCATCACGCATGACATTGCACTCAACAGAGATCGGGGTACAGAGAATTGAGAACAGAACAGACCAAATTAGCTGTTAAATATTGCTGGCACTGGTCTTGCTGCAGTTTTCAATTCTGATGATTATTACTATTTTATTTACAAAATGCAATGAAAGTGGTTGTCAAGGGGCTAAAAACCTTTAACAAGGAGGGACTATGTCCAATTTTCAAGTGAGCGCACATACTGTAACACCTCATCCTCCAAGCTATGAGGCTAATTGCCGCACCGAGCATAGCTATGCTCCGACCTGACATTGTACATGTTTTGTACTCCAGTAAATGTAAACAGATATATGCAATCAACATAATCAATATATTAAAACAAAGTCCAATTCAAAAAGGCAATAACGCAGATTACACCAAGCTCTCAAATGTGCTCTCTTTTCATTCGGCGGGCATCCAAACCGCTTCACAACCAACGCCATAATCTCATATTCCTTTGAACGATATAAAAGCTTCAACACAGACGAGCACATCCTTGTACATCACCACACCCTGTGGTTGGCCAAAACCATGTGCATGCGAAGCTTGGTTACTATCTAGTGAAAACCATAGAGCGAAAGAGAGAATAGTGAGGCCATTGGTTTATTGTTAGGCGGATCAGTTATGGAAAGGAATCCTCAGTACGAGTTCACTTGCCAAGAATGGATATTTCCATTGCCAATTAAAAATACTACATGTGCCAGTCAGAAAATGTTGCATTCAATAGACACACTGGACACAACTACACACATATCTGTGCCAAAATACTGAAACAGTGTGTGATTCATGATTGCACTCCCCACTGGAAAATAAAGTAAATCGAGAACCATATGCAAGTGAAAATCTCACTATTAAGCCAAGTCAAATCAAGAATTATTTGGCACTCATCCTTCAAAGCACAACATAAATATAATTTCATAAAAACACTTCTATAAGAAAAATTGTTACAGGCAAGCATTGGCAAATCAAAAAACATTGGTAAATCCTAAACCTAAGACATAAAAGCACTTAAAGCATACAGCAATATAGATGAAAAGGAAGAAGGTATGGTTAAGCTGATTCTCACCCCCCTCCATCCTCACAATCCGACAAAAATCTAACATTATATATTGCAAAAACAGCACAGTTGCCTACCCCTTAACAAATCTATATCTTAACTTCCAATCCCTCGAGGGCCATCCCAAGACGTATTGTATTTCCAAAACCAAGGTTTCCAGAATGTGCCTGACATCAGCCTCTTCAAGCAATGGTTTGAGGCATTTAGTCCCCGGGCGTGATAAACCAAACATACAAATAAAATCATTAGCAATGGTCTCTAAGAAAGAGAACCCACAGGGTCAGAAGTGTCCATGTTCCTCCCATTTCCCTCCATACCTCAAATGAGGTAGAGCGCTCCATCTAAATTTAGAATACAGCCTTCACATCGTAGGGCATATCACCAAGTGTAGGTATGAAAATCAGCATGTGGCTTAATGCAGGACTTGTCCAGTACCTGACTTTCTGCGCATTAACAGGAATACGCCTTCTGTTACCTAATACGTCTTCTCTCTAGTTCGTTTTTGTCATACGATATCAAATGCATCAGCAAAATATCAGCCTATCTTTTGAGGGGGTTGAACCAATGCAGCCTGCAAGTAGACTTCAATTGTCTAGCCTCCTCTAAGTGCATTTTAAAAACTAACTGTTTTGTCGCTGTTAGTCAAGTTATCAGGAGCCTTAGGGATACAACTTGTTGAATAGATTGACCCTTCTGTTTTGCCCTCCCTAGGATGGAGGAAGCGCTGACTAGAACTGGAAGAAGGGACACATGTTGTTTTAATGTCTAAAGAGAGCCATTAGTTTAATCCCACAGCTCCCTAGCATAGGCATTAACACATTTCCCATTGAAATTAGTACCAATTTTAAATGATCGTCCATGAGATTAAAAACACCAAATGTGTTCTGTGCGAGATAACAAAATGCAAGTGTGGCTCACATGATGAAGGTAAACTCTATGCAATCATGACACACTATTTGATTTAAGTGAACTGGACTTATTCTGTAATATGTAGGTGGACTGGTGTTAGGCAGACTCAAAAGGGGCCATCAGAATGAAAAAGAAAAAAGATGGTATTTTGAATAGTAGCAATATATGGGTTACATATGTAAACAAACAGTCTGTGGAAAATAATGCAATATGGAAATCCACCTCATCACAAACTATTTCAGCACTAAAACACACACAGGCTGGCTTTGCATGAAGGAAAGGCCTGGAGACAAGCTAAAGTCCCATTTGAAGCATTATGTCTGAAATACTAATATGCCTAAAAATACATCACAGGGCCTGCGGTAGTGGCCCTGTCGTTATGATTAAGTTGCTCATCTCATAGAAAGAGTACTTTTTGGGGTCAGCTTATAACTTTGGTCTCTCCCCCAATCCCCCAGAATGATTTTGTGATGTTTGGAGTGGTTTCGTCCAGGGAGGGTAAAGTTATAGAGGGGGGTCCCAACATTTTGAAATCCTCATGGACACAATGAAAAGAAAATGGTGCTTGCGCCTGCAGCCCAAATCACTGAACGGATATTCACCAAACTTGCACGAGGATCAGCAGCTTGGTCCCAAAAGCATGCTTTTGCATATTTGGTGTAAATCCATCCAGTAGATTTTTTTAAATAGCCAAAAAGTAGGTCAAAATAAATGTATGATATCTGGGTCCAGTCTGCGTGCTCAGTTCCCAATTTGGAGTCCGTGGAAACCCCATGACCAATCAGATAGCAGCTTGATGATCGCAGACAACATACATGCTTGCTAATTGGTGAATTAAAACCATGAGCTGCGTCAGATTCTTTGAAACAGTCGCCATGTTGGATTTGCGGACACCAGCCATAGTCCACGGACAACATGTGAGGAATAAGCCTAGAAAACACATTTTGGGTTATTTTATGGCCGATAAGGGCCTGGAAATGGTGATGGAGTGGATTAAATTTGATATGGATCTGTTTTTATAGGTGAATTAAAGCGTTGCAGGTGCTGAGTCCGCAGACACTGTGGTAGTCTGCGGACCCGCTCATGCCATCTGGGTCTTTTAAGGATGTCTGGCATGGAAAGAGGACATTGTGGGACTAACCAATCAGGTTTTGTCAGTCCGGAGGAGCAGTTGAAGTGAGTAGTTGAAGTAGTTGAAGTGTGCAGGAGTGCAGGTTAATAAGTGTTTTCTTTGATGTCTGTAGATAAGATGGCTATGGCTATGGCTATGAAGACCAGAGTGTGCGATGGTGGGAGAATCTTGGATCCATTCACTTAAGGTTTATACTGTATCTCGAGACATCTCTGTTACTATTAGATTGGACTAAGTGGACCTTTCGTGGTATGATGATTGTGGTATAAACTGGGTAATTTCATTACCCTTCTGTGAGAGAATGGCTCACTTTAACCGTCCAGATATAATTATTGTGCATTGTGGTGGCAACATGTTTGGGCCATGTGACTGGAGGATATTTTCAGTTTGCCATGAAGGATATTTTCAGAAGTCTAACGGAACTGTTTCCAGCTGCAATTATTATTTTTACAGACAAATATGGATACTGCCAAACTTTTTTTCTCCTCAAATGGAAGAAGCTAGACAGCATGTGAATAAATTAGTATGTGCTTTTTTATGTGCTTTAGGAATGGCATTTTTTGACAACAAAAACTTCAATTTGTATGGCGTGAATATTTTTCGAGGAGGTGGAGTGCATTTGAATGATGTCAGAAATCAGAATTTTTGTATGTATATGTAAAATGCACTGAATCCATTTTTTTAGTAGTTGTAGTAAAGAAAAAGCTGAAAGTTTGAAAAAATAATTATGTTCAGCAGAACAATTGTTAGTTCAGTATATAAAACCCTGAAACTTTTGTTTTAAAGTTTTTTTTAGGAGCCATTATTTTTGAACAAAAACAACTTAATTAATTTTAATTCCCCCAGGTGTCTGCGGAATTTTGCACTTTCTGCGGAATATCCCGACTGCAATAGGTCCTGTAGTTTTCCTTTTTTAACTGTGAAAGGTGGGTCCTAAAGGAACTTTTTTTGTCGTTCTGGCTTTTATATTTTCTCTGGATTGTTTTGGTAGTAGAGGCTAGTAGGTAAGGCGAGGAAGGAAGGGAAGGGGCACCAATCAAGAGGGGCAGGTGGATAGGGGAAGATGTTGGGCATGCCTTAAATCTAAGGTCGTGGCAGTGTTTCTTCTGCTCCTGGGGCGCAGCTTTGAAAGCACTCTGAAACTGCTCCTCCCTGCAGAGCGGTGTTTCGAGAAAGGAACAGTCTTTCTCAGAGCACCCTGGTGTTTGGATTGAGTGTGGCATTGCATGGGGGTGGTCCCAAAAGAGTACTGGCCAGATTGTTTGCTACTGAGTACTACTCCACACTCAATGTATTCAACCTTGGCAGCCCAAGCCTGGTACACCCCAACCAGTTTTAAAGAACTGCCACACACACATGACTCTCTCAGGTGCTGGAGGTAGGAACTTCTTCTACCTCATCTTCCTGTTCCTTGTCATCCTCCTCCGCATCATTGCACCTAATCCCCTGTCCTGGCCCTATATATGGTGATGGTGGTGGTGGGTGGTGGCCCCTGAGAAGGTGGGATGGCCATATCAGATAGCATTCTTAAACTTCTAGAAGTCTCCTGGAAGTAGCTGTTAAATGATGCTCTCTCCTGGTGCCAGATTGAAAATGACTATATGTAATGGGTGGGTACCTTTCAAGGCCGTAAATAGGCCTTGCAAAGTTGTAAAACGTTGACAGATCAACAAACAATGGTAGACCCATTGTTCATTGAACTCTGGAAGGGTAAACATGCAACATGAAACACCCTAAATCTCTGGAAATGCAGTTTCAAACTTTATGCAGTGATGGACACTGTCTGTGGACATGCCGTCATGCTGCACAGATGCAGTGACATGACAATGTCTGGGGCCTCTGAGGCAGGTGTCCTTGGACCCCAATGAGCGGGAGACGCAGGATGCATGCACACGGATGTCTGCAAACGGGTGCATTGTCTGCAGAGTAATTAAATGTGCATCATGGGAGACCGGACATGTCCCGACAGGGCACAATATCCGTATACAATAATATATAAGATATTTATAGTAGAAAACATGCATTTATGGGATGGGGTATTAGAATGGGATACATAAATGGGAGGGTTGGGAATTTCAATAAAGTCATCATCTGGGGTGGGAGGGAGAGAATTTTCATCAAAGCATCTTTGATTTATGTTTTCTGAATTTGATAGGGGTGATTGCTGGGGAAAGGGGGACAGGTACAATTAGGACAGTGATATTTCACATTTCTAATAACACAATTCTTAACATAATTTAAAAGTTCTTTAAATTTAGTGCTAAATTCATCCAATTTTGAAGGCAAGATCA